>NC_056604.1:10538137-10838137 GCF_018340385.1 Cyprinus carpio | reverse complement strand
AAAACTACACTGCCCACTTCCTCTTCTTCCACTTTCAGTCTCTTTCTCCCACTCTCCCTGCCACTCCCAGTCATGTTATATCAGCTCGTAAAGGTGGAAGACTTTGAACCCCATTGTTAGAGAATCTTTTGCCCCTCCCCAGATGACAGCTTGGTTGCATGTCCATTAACCATATAGTAAAAGACATATCTATACATTTAGGATTTCAGGAAGTATGGGGGAGAAAGGAGTAGTTAATTTTTTAAGTCAGTTTTTATACAGGCTATTCAGTGTTTAAACCACTGGGGGATGTTATCGTAATATACTACTGTTCAAAAAATTTGGAGCCAGTAAGATTTTTTTTTTTTTAAGAAATTAATATGTTTATTATCCAATCATTTTTTAATTTTAAAATTGTTACATAAAATTTCTATTTCAAAGAAACACTGTCTCGCAGATATTATCAACATTGATAATAATGAGAAAATTCTTTAGCAACATATTAGAATACTGTAATGGTTGTTTAAAATTTAGCTTTACCTTTACAGAAATAAACTGCATTTTAAAATATTTAATATAAAATAAAATAAAATAGTTATTTTAAACTGTAATAATAATATTTAGCAATATTAAGGTTTTAAATAAACTCTAGCATTAGAGACTTCTTTAAAAACATAAAAGTAGTGTATATTTGTAATGATAGATAGATAGATAGATAGATAGATAGATAGATAGATAGATAGATAGATAGATAGATAGATAGATAGATAAAATATGATGAATATTAAAAAATGTGATAATATTACTTTTCTAACTGTTGTAAACTAGATGTTTGAAACCAACATAGAAAACTGCTTCTAGACAAAGCATGCATTCCTGCAATTACAGATAAAATCTTCTCTTTCAAACCTGTAAGTACTTCAGCTTCACAGTTTCATTTATGCTTAGAGAAGAAAGTTAAGGTTTCTGTTAGGGCAATGTGAGCCTGGCACAAGACAGGGCCTTGAAGTCTTGCAAACCCTCTGAGGACTCAGACTGCTGCTCTTCTGATGGTTAGGAGAACTTCTTTCCTGCCACTAGTGCTGTGATCTGGCTTTGTCATTAACACTACTGCTGTCCGAGGATTACAGTAGCAGTACAGATTACCATCTCTCACATTCTACCCACTAAAACCAAGCCAGAGCACCTAGTCTGATGGACAATTCTTTTAAATAATAGAGCATTTTCTTTTACTGTTTCTCTCCTTCTACATGTACTGTACACTTGCTTTTTGCTCGCCATCCTCACTGTACCTCAGTGTCTCCCTCTCTTTTTTCCTTCCTTCTTTCCTCTCTCTGGTGCAGATGTTGCAGCGGTAGCAAAGGTCAGAGGTCACTGAGGGTTTGGGTTTCCTGAGCACAGCCTCCTGCAGAGCTCAGTCAGAACGCTTCCTTCAGCTCAGCCCACTCACTGCAGCCTCCTCTGCAAAAATATTAGTCTTCAAGAAGCACAGGGGAAAAAGAAGAGTGAAGGAAAATATCCTTTTTCTTTGCCAGCTATGATGGCACAATCATGGCTTCATCTTAAAGTAAAAAAAAATTCTGAGAGTGCACTTTGCTGAGCACAAATAGGGTTGTCGTGTCCAGGTCATATTTCACACCAAAATCAATAACAAAAAAAATTACATTTTGGATAAAGGCAACGCACTCTATATATTAAGGACCGTTATTAAAATTAGTCAATGCCATTTATTAAAATTTTTTAGCTCCATGGCAATTAAGTACATTTACCACATGCACATAAAATCCTAGTAACTAAACAAAATAATTATTATTTTTTTCTCCATTATGATAAAAAGAATGATATCTTTCATGATTCAGTAGTAAGCATTTTCAGGCTTTGTGAGATTCATCTGGGAGATTGAGACAAAAAAAATAAGGTTATATTTTTATATAAATCCGTTTATAACCAGCATAACAACTTAAGTGAAAAGTTGACTAAAACATGAATGAACATGATTTGGCATAACCTCTTTTGCTTTGAAGTTAAAACAGTCAATTACACAAATTTGCACATTTCATTAGCAACCTAGAATAGTACAGTGCTTTATATTTCATAGTATGTAATTACTTTAAATATTCCAGATTAATGAATCCTGAAACTTTGTTTATTTCCAGATTTAATTTAGATTTTGAATTCCAAATTTTCAATAAGATTTCAGACATTTGGGTCCCACTGTTTTTATATAAGTATATATTAAACATAATGTGTGTTTGTGTACATGTTTACAAGCAAAGCCTATAAGTTTGTGTAACTGTGTGTGCTCTAGCAAGGGCCCGGAGGTCCGGCCTCAGCACTCTTTATAAACACATCAGTTGAGTTGACAGTGCATAGTAGGGGTGGACTGCAAGGCAGGGAACTGGGACACAGTCCTCATAAAAAATCACTTCTAATTTATTTCCCCCCAAATTGGAAATTGCACGCTCACACCTGACTAAATCATCATGCGTCAACAGAAGACGGCCCCCCGCCGCACACAGGCGAAACCTGAGCTCAGCTTTGCTGCACGGTCTTGGGACAGCCAGGCATGAAAAAACACACACGAATGCACTGCGCCCCCTGTAATGGATTCTGCAGATGTGCCGGTCCAGATAGCCCTGTTCTCAATATGGCCTCTGCTATTTAGAAATCCTTTTTCAAATTTGTAATTTTGCTTTTTTCATTCCTAACTCTCTCTCACACACTGGTCAGGATGGCCTCAGAATGCCCTTTTACTCTTTCTTATGCTCCCTCTCATGGCTTGTAGCTACTACCCTTTCTTGTACCCTACCACCCTCCTCCCTTGCCTTCAATTCCTCCCTTCAGCTCATCTATCACGTCTGGGCCAGTTGGCGTTTATACGCGGGGTGTCCATGCTCAGCATGCTTCAGGAAAAGATGCCTTCCCCTTAATATCATAGTCTTTATTTAACTCATAATCAGCTTTCTGATCAGATCATTTTACCTCTGTTTTTATTTCCTTCTTCGTTCCTCCCAGGTTCCTGCCTTGTTCACACTCTTTCTCTCCTTTTTAATCTCTGTGGAGTCCCAGCTTGCAACGCCTAATGTGGAACGCACATGTTATTTTGCCAGATCAGATGCAGTTTACCATAAGCTTGACATAAACCAAACAAACATCATTAGTGCTCATGGGATAGGAGGTATCAAGACAGGACGGGTCGTGTCGGATCACCACTGAGACAAAACACCAATCCAGACCTCCACAAGATGGCTCAGCTCATTTAATGGAGTTGTGCAGTCTAGGAAACCAAAATGTTGTTGGTTCAAACCATGCGAGGGATCAGAAGTATACTATTAGCATTATGCCCTACTGTAAAACACTTAGCCCAGTGATGCTCTAATGATACTCTCCCTGCAATACGTGTCAGCCAAATTCCAAATTAGATACAGGCTCAAATTAATTTAACTATGCTTAGCCTGTGCACTGGGGACTATGGGAACCTGCACAGTATTGGAGACAGTAAATAAATAAGGCACCAAAATGTAAATATCTGGTATAACCAAATCAAACTAGTCTAGGGTGATGACATGAAATTTCAGTATATAGTGTCTTGAAGAATGAATTTCATTTATGAAATACTACTGACATAACTCGAAATTCTCAAAAGTCATTGAATTATATCACATATATTAAGCTATATGTTTTTGAGTCACTAAAAAGAATCAACTTATGACAGTGATTTGTTCAGGAATTGTACTACTTTTCTTGAGTATGTTTGATTCACTAATAAGAATCTGCTCACTAGAGTCAATCATTGAGCAATCTGATTAAACTGGTAATATGATGTAAGAATGATTCACTAAAATGAACCAGCTCACAAAAGTAATTCAGTCCATGTCAGCAAAAGCAAATGTGCAAATTTTTTTTTTTTTTTTTTTAAGGAATCAGTTTCTAACCTTATACTGTATGTTATGTCTATTCAGTGATGACATAAAACAAATTTTTCCATAACCTTGCCCAACAAAGCTAATGACAGTGCATTCAAAACAGTTCCGTATGCATCCAAAATTGAAAACAAATAATGTATATATGGAAGTGTTGGCTAAAATGAACATTTAATTCACATATAATAATGCACTCCACAATATTTAAGCGTAGCTCTAAAATAACTAACAATCCTTCTGAGAACAGATCTAGTGAGTAGAGATTCCATGGCTGACTAATGTCCTGGTTTGGTAGAGAGTGAAGGACAGCAGTAGTCAAAGGTCAGACAGGGTTAGGCTGTCAATGCTATGACACAGAGCGCTTTAACTCTCTCTCTCTCTTTGCCCTCTGTCTCTCCAGGGCCATGCCAGATGTTAAAATCTATGTAACTACTGACAGGCCTACACAGATCTTTCTCTCAGCCTGTGACTGACCCTTACAACCTCTGTTCTCACAGCTGTTGTACTGTAGAGTACTGTTTCCAAAGAGATGGCAGTCAGAACAGAAGAAAAGGATGGATGATGCTATAACTTATGTGGTAAAATGTTGTGTATCGGATCAATGTTTTCACTAAATATACTACACAATGTGTGAATGATGTGAATGGTGTTGATGAAATATGTGTTTGAAGGGGAGATGACTGATTATGTAATAAAAATATATTAGACTGTTTAGGATTTTGCACAGTGATGTTCCCAGATTTTCCACAATGAATGTAAAAAAAAGAAAAAGAAAAAAAAAAAGAAAGAAAGTCATGCTTAAGTCACGCTGGAATTCTTTCTGAGAGAATGGATGACATCATAGAAAATATATACCACACAATTTGTGTGTGTGTGTGTGTGTGTGTGTGTGTGTGTGTGTGTGTGTGTGTGTGTGTGTGTGTGTGTGTGTGTGCTTTTGTGACATATCAGGACACAACTTTGTATAATGACATGGGTATGACACAGGTATTACAAGGAGAGGGTGACTTATGAGGACATAACCCATGTCCCCATTTTTCAAAATGCTTATAAGCGTTAACGCACATTTGTGAAAGTAAAAATGCACAAAGTTTCCTGTAAGGGGTAGGGTTAGGTGTAGGGTTGGTGCAGGGCGATAGAATATACAGTTTGTACAGTATAAAAACATCATGCCTATGGGATGTCCCCACTTTTCACAAAAACAAACATGCGTGTGTGTGTGTGTGTGTGTGTGTGCGCGCATGTGTGTGTGCGCGTTTAAGAGAAAGAGAGAGAGAGAGAGAGAGAGATGGAGAGAGACAGAAAAGTTAATATATTAGATATATAGAAATATAGAAACATA
The DNA here is from genome assembly GCF_018340385.1 of Cyprinus carpio. NCBI lineage: Eukaryota > Metazoa > Chordata > Actinopteri > Cypriniformes > Cyprinidae > Cyprinus > Cyprinus carpio. The sequence goes on along the minus strand of NC_056604.1, from coordinate 10,832,893 downwards.
TAGCATCAAATAACAACAATAAAAGGTAATTACATTATGATATGATATGGAAAACCCATTTATAAATAATAAGACTTCAAGAAAAAAAAATGTAAAAAAAAAAAAGAAAGAAAGAAAGAAAGAAAGAAAGAAAGAAAGAAAGAAATAAAGAAAGAAACAAACAAATAAATAAAAAAAAATACAATTCTGATATTTTTCTTTGCGACTACATTCTATCAAAACTGTACACTTTAAACATAATTCTAATTAGACTGCACATCAACCCTCTAAATACATACTCTTTTTCTGTAATTTAGCATTCAAAAAATTAATGAAATTAAACAAATTATAATAATAATTTCCTGCAATTTTAGGTAATATCTGACAATGAATGACAAACGAATGAATGAATGTATTTATGAATCAGTGCTACAGTATGCAATGTCAAAGTATAAATCTACAGAATATTACATAAAAACCTGGATTATATCAAAGTAGTATATTTAGAAAGGTTTTTGAGATCCATTTTATTGGACAGTTTAACTCCAACCCAAATCAAACACACCAAAACAAGCTAAACAAAGTATTCAAGAGATTTAGAAAGATACAGGCAGGAGAGATTGATCAGGATTGGCGCTAAACTCTGCAGAACAGTGGACCTTCAGGCTCAGATGATGTCATAAAGAATAATATAGAATGTTTTATAGTAAGCTTGGATAATGTCTTGGATAAAGTACTTGGACTGAACTCATATAGTCTGTCAACATAAGAAAACTGCTTACAGCAGTGCTAATATGCTCTGTGGTAAAAATGCCGGCATGTTTTTCTAGTTCTGAATTTTAGCGGCGGGGATGAATGCAACAGTCTGGATTTTGTCACATTTGAGCACTGGATGTTTTTACACCCCTACAGTCCCTTATGGCTGCACTAATCTGTTAACCCACTGGATTTCGTCACTCATTGAGCAACAGCCCAAACAATAATGCCACTTGGTATTATCACAACCATGCAAGAACAACAGCCATTTAGACAGGAGTCACACTGGGGTGTGATTTGCATGGGTGACCACTGGGGCTAATAAGACAAGCAAACATTTTTACAAACAAACACATCTGTTAAGGCACTGTCTCAGGTGATTAATCACCGTAGTAATTGTGGTGTAGTCCTCCCAACCAACAAGTCAGGTTCTGTGCTGTGGGAAACATGATCTGGGCTAATACAACCTGCAGTGCTGTGCTAAGTTGTGTTTGTGTTATTACAGCTTGTCCAGCTGCATAAGCAACAATGCCTTGAAGAACTGAACACACCCCAAGACAAATCCAAGCCATATAACATCACGCAACACCGTTGTACCACCATAAACCGCCAAATTAAACACCACCATACCAGACTGATCCAAGCACCTTCAAACTGAACATAATCATACCAAACAAATGAGTGAACATCATCATAAACATTATCATACCAAACCACATCAAAAACACAATGTAACACCTTTAAATCCACTCAGAATAACCATTTCAAACATAAGCAAACCAACAGGCTCTTTTGCTGGGTAGATATAGTACAGATTATTTTGGGACTACTCAGTTCTTGGCCCAAGAACAGGCTCTTTCTCTGCGTAAATATACAAGATCTATTTTGAATTATAGAAAGCAAAATGGCAGTACTCTAAATCCCATGGTGAACTTATGGCTTGCAAATTTTTCTGAATTTAAGTATTTTCTTCCTAGTCAGTCTATCAAACCTTCAAACTTTGTGTTTTTTTTTTTCTAAATTTCAGGAATTGAATTGGAATTTAAAGGGCTCTCTCCATTCTGAATTGCACACAGACCTGCCACAAACACATTCAGTGTTTTAAAATATTAACACAGGGTTAAAAAATAAAGTGTTAAAAAATAGCATATGCACAGTTCAAAAAATAACACATTAAAATTCCACATAAAAATTAAATAAAATCAAATCAAAAAGTATAGAGGTAAAATAGAAAGTAGATAATTCACATTTACATCCATTTACATTATCTAAAGTGACTTACATCACATCCAATCAGATCTCACTTTTCCATGACCTACTCCATGCTCTACTCTTTAAGCTACAAGAATAAAAAAAATATTTTAGTAAACATCATAGACTTGATCTTAATTAGAAACCATTCAGCAAGGCAACTCCCACTTTTATTCTTAACTCCTCCTCTCGGCTTCCCACTTTTTGTCCCACCTCTGCTCTAGCATCACTAATGAGACGTGCTGAGCGAGACCTCCAAAAAAGGCTCCAAAACGTGGCGATTAGGATCTGGGTAAACCAACTCTGCCTCCTACTTTCCTCCCCTCTTCTCTCGCTCTGTCTTTCTTTGTCTCTCCCTCTCTATCTCCTTTTCCTTCAATCCCTGTGTGGCTGTATGTAACATCAGTAAAGCTGTCAGGCAGCGCAGCCAAGATAAACAGGCCGAGGGCTGGGTTCAGAGGTGAGAGGGGCTGAAATGTTTTTCCTAAGGAACTGAGGGACCCCTGGAGAACCATGGCTGGGGCCAGGCAAGGGCCAGCGGGGAAGACGATCCCCTCGATTGCCCTCTCCACACTAACACATTGGCCAGTCTCCTCTCTCTCTTTTTCTTTCTCTCTCTCTTTCTCTTACTCTCCCTCTTTCTCCCGATCTGCATCTGTGTACACAAATACTCTCGACAGGATCCCCTTCACACGTACACACACTCATTCATTCATTTGCTGTACTGGCTCTTTAAATTACTGCTGTGTCAACACAAAGAACATACACTTGCATACACTCACACATGAAGGTACATACTGTATGTACAGTAGTTAACCAGCATAAGAATATAATATAACCTAACCTAACATACTCCTTTCACATTCACTTGCTGAGAAATTAAAATTAATTGCTATTCCTTTGTCATCTTTTAAAAAAAACTTTGACATATCTACTAATCTGCAAAAATGCATGGCAGAATAGTGCCTGTATGGAGTGTGAGCATATGGTATAGACTTTGGGAGGGGTGATATCACTCACCCGAGAGTGACCTTTCTCCCTTTGGCTTTCTCTCGTCTCGTGCTCTTTTCATAGAGAAAGTACAAACAGAATGGCTGACAGACAAAGAAGGGAGCAAGAGAAGGTACCTAGGTATTGTAAAGCAAACCAGAAGCATTATAATCTAGAATTGGGTGATACACTAAAACGAACTGTAAAAATAGAGGGAGAAAGGCATGGGTCTGATACGTCCACGCCAAGAAAAGCATGCTGAACTGAAATAGGACAATAAGATTGACAGAGCACAGGAAGAAGAACAGCAGAGGGTGAGAGAGTTGGCTCGATTTTAGTACATACTCGTTCCCTGCCATCTGGACCGGCGTTCATAACGCAGATCAAAACAGAAGGAATCATCTGGGCTCTGATTCCTTTTCATCCTACCCTGCTCCTGGTTCTCAGAGTTGATTCTGGTTCAGCGCTCCTGGCCTGTAATACTCCAGCACAGGTTAAACAGTAAAACTACGGTCAGTTCTGAAGGTTTAAAAAAACAACACAACTTATTCATCTTCTTTTGTCAGACAGATCCACATCTAAATGCATGCATCTTGAAAACAAGAACAACAATATTTCATAAAATAAGTTTAAATTCCCTTCTAAATCTGTGCTGCCAGACTCTTGCAAAATATAACACAAAGGGAGTCATTTCTACCCTTTCTCTGTTTTTACCTTGTCTTCTTGAGAATAGGCATCATGGCTTGTGGTAACGGACCAAGAACTGATAAATTCCTAATGAATATGGAATTTCAACCGTTTTGTTGCCAAATCTCATTTTGTCTGGAGTAGATGTATTTATACTTATGACATTACACAGTAAAACGACAACAACAACAACAACAACAACAACAAAAAATGGTGGTGCATGTATACTACCGTTCAAAAGTTTGGGGTAAGTACTTTTTTCAAGCAATAAATACTTATACTTTTATTCAGCAAGGATACATTAAATTATTCTAAAGTGACATTCAACACATTTACAATGTTGCGAAAGATTTCTGTTTCAAATAAATGCTGGTCTTTTGAACATTCTATTCATCAAAGAATCCTGAAAAAATGTATCATGGAAACCACAAAAAATATTGAGCACTGCAACTGTTTTCAACAATGCTAATATGAAGAAATACTTCTTGAGCACCAAATCAACATATTAGAATAATTTCTGAAGAATCATGAGACACTGAAGACTGGAGTAAAGGCTGCTGAAAATTCAGCTTTGCCATCACAGGAATAAAATACAGTAAAAGTGTTTTGAAATTGTAATAATAATTGTACAATGTTAAGGTTTAAATAATAATTTCATGGACAAAATGACATACCTACTTGGAGAAGCTCAGCAAGCTAAAATCTGGCTGTGAGGAATATATCAAATCCTACTGCAGGAAAAGGACAACCAGGAGAACAGGACCACAACTGGAGAGTAACTGAAACATTTGTGCAACATGCATAAAATGGTAAACATAACATGCTGCTTTATTCCTACTTACATCCTATTTCTAATGTGCGAATATTTGTGTGTAAATGTGCTTGTATACGTTTAATTTTACTATGCTTTGGCACTTATTTACCATGCCAATGAAACCATTTGAAAGCTGTACTGAAAAAAAGATGTCATGAGGATGGAGCAGCATATCTGTTACCTGCTTTTTCTTTCCCAGCTTTCAGCTTCCTGCCACTGCTGCCCATCAATCTGCCCAGGTCACAATGGTCTGTGACAGACCCGTGCAGGACCGCAGAGGAAGACAAACACTGGTAGATACACACTTCCTTCCCCACCCCCATCATACTGCTCAAACAGGAGTCTGCCACCCTGTCGTCCTCCCTCGTGCTCCTCGGCACATCCTCTTGGCACATAAATACCCAGGAAAAACTTCCTGCCCTACTCCAAAACATGACCCAGAAATAAAAGAAGGTGAGACGGAACAAAAATAGAGGAAGGTTATATTAGGGTAGGAAGATGGTTTTATTTTTATTCGAGACATTATTGATTTTGTGCCTCAATATCAGCTGTATTTCTGTATACATCCAACACTCCGGGTTCAAACGCATATGCAACCATAGGATATGAAGAGACCCTGTGCAATTATATTATTTTCACTTGAGCTTTTTCCTCCCGCAGCCCTGAGATGTCCTTTCATTCTCCTCTCTCTCACTCACTCAGCATCTGTTACATCTAAACAGCCCACTTAACCTCATCTCTGTCACTTTCTCTGCCAGCAACATGCACATACACACAGAGGCATACTTTCTCTGAGATCTCTCACAATGCATTCATGACAGAAAAAGAGAGGAGAAATCCTTAGTAAAATTACTGGAGGACATTAATCATTAGGGCAGATTATATGCAGCCCCTGTACTGCCAGATGCCTCTCTGTTTGAGCCTCTGCTCTGCAATCTCAGGGCACTTCACCTCCGCTGCTGCTGCCTCTCAGGGAAGACGGCCATTGTTTCTGGCCAGCTTTTATTTCTTTATTCCTAACATTTTTTAAATAAGGCGCATTAGAGAGGTCTCATAATCTTTTCCCGCTTTTCAGCTCTCCTCAGCTTTGAACTTGGGGGCTGAAAACCACAACCCACTTCAGAACCTTTAGCCCTGTGTGGCCGCACACACTCACACACACATATATATGCACATGAAGAAACCCACACTTATGCCACAAAAGACTTGTTCCTCCATAACATGGTGCTTCAGGACTGAAAAATAGTCCTAGAAAAGGTTCTCTAAAGGCAACAAAAGGCTAAGGGGAATATAACTACACGTGTACGCGCACACACACACACACACACATACTCAGTCCTCTCTTAAAGGATTAGGGTATGAGAAGCAGTATTTAGGACTAAAACCACTAAAGTAGGGTTACTACTTTAGAAACTCTCTCTAAGAGTGATAAGTAGTCTCCACCTCATCTCTCCTTTCGTTGTGAGAAATTGAAAATGGCAGTGAGTTGCTGTAGTAATAACGGTGCTCCACAGCTCCTGTGGTGTTTGCTGATGCAGGAAAAAGTATTTTAGTGAGAGTAAGTGCAATTCCATGTTATGCATGATGGCCTCATACCTGTCAGCTGTGTGAACAAACAGACACAATCATAAGTAAACCTCAAAGCATCAACATCTACCACACATATGTGCTCAAGGGAAAAAGCAGGCAGAAAGAATTGCATCGTCTGCTATCTATTAAAATAAGATTAGCACATGTGTGAACTTAATGATGTCCCGCTGTCTATAACAATGGCATGGAGGTGCACAATATTTAATAGTGTTAATAACAAAGAAGAGGCTAAGACTTTACATGCTTTTATGTTTCAATCAGTCAAACAAATCATTCACAAATAAATCATTTATAATGGTTGTATGAGTACTTATGACTGTGTATAATGTAAAATATTTATTTTCTATATTTTAAATATAATTTATATATTATATTCATATTTGTTCTCACTATTAATTATCTATTAACTACACATTTTGCTTCAAATTCCTAATTTGCTGCTGATTACAAGTAAGCAAGGTAGTTGTTAAGTTTATGTATGAGATAGGATTAAAGGATCTAAAATATGGTCATGCACAATAAGGCATTAATATGTGCTTTATATAATAATATATCATATACTAATAATATATAATAATAATAATAATAATAACAATAATCAGCTAATATGCTAATCATACTAATAAGCAACTAGTTAATATTGAGAATTGCTCCGTAAAAGTAATATTAATAAAACTTAATATTTAAATGTCAAATTAATCAATTGTGTAGTGTTCAAAAAAACTAAGGAATTTGTAATTAATCTACTAATCAGACTTGTAAAAATATATACAATTGTTTTTATATTTAAATATTAGAAAACACTATTAAGAAAACATTTCTGGTCTTTTTATAATAAATAATATTCCCCTTTTCCACCTTTGTTAAAATGTATCCATCTATTTATCTATCGATCTATCAATATTTTTATCTAATATTATTTTATCAACTTTTATTTTGTTTTACAAATGATTTTTGAAATACATTTTCACCATGTTTGTTGCTTTATAAAAGTATATAAAGAACTCTTTTCACTTGTTCCAGAACATTTCATTTGTGGATTCGCTTTGGCTGGCTGGGGTGTAGAAGAGAAATGACCAACAGGAGCAAAGGGAAAGATTTCATTCCAAAATGTGCAAATAGTTTCCCCTTCTCATTTCCTCTCCTGCACACAGATCTACAAATGTGAGCATAATGACAGTAAATCCATTTAGATAGCACACAACAATCCCGTTCATTTAAGAATTAGTAATGGTGCACAGAGCACGGCAGCATCTTGAAACAATGAATCACTGGACAGGACACATTTAGACAACGTCTGTCCAGAGTGTTAAACACTAGGTGTAACAAATCCGGATTATCTGGCAATGGATTATCTGGTATTGTTTAGACACACACACACACAGAGAGAGAGAGACACAGACACAAACTCTCATTACCTCACATCACCATACTATATAGAGTGGGGTTGGGGAAAGGTGCTTGAGAGCGGTGGAACATTAAGTGTTTCGAGTCACCCTGTGAACTCAAAGCTATTGTGCCCGTATGCTGGCCCATATCTGGGAGGCAGGGGGCTCTGCCATGACAGGGTCCCATAAAGATAGTACTAAGAGAGTGAAGTGCAGAGAGGCTTCATCCTGCGCTCTCTGCCCGCTGCCCCTTCACTTGAGTATGTTCTTTGGTATGTGTTGCTCCCCAGCCATTGTGAATCTGTGCTCTCAATGGCCTTATCTCAGTGGTGTGGCATCTGTCCAATAGTTTTAAAGCATTAACACTTAAACTGTAAATTTGTTGTTGCTGCAACTCTATACAGCCAATACTATAAGTTTGTAGAGGCACAGAATTTTGTTTGTTTTTTAAATACCCAGATCTTAAAAATAAACGTTTATTTTCGGCTAGAGAATAAAGTTCTGTTTGAAATTTTAAAGTCTGAATTGAAATTACTGCATTTAAAAAAAAAAAATCCTAAAAGAAAGCATCGTAAATGTGTGTATGTGTGTTAGAAGGTGTTCCTCCGGAGCTGATTACCCTCCCTAGGATCCGTTTTGGTGGTGAGGCGCGGCCGAGAGAGCGTGAGAGGGGACAACCGGAGGGACAGCAGGAGGGAGCGAGGCAAGAGCGGAGAGGGAGTTCGACGCGGAAGACATGGACTGGCTGTTTGATGGCCATTCCAGCTGAACAAACAAAACACCCCAAAACACGACGAACCTGGGAGTTGGAAATATGTGCGGGTTTGCTACGAGGTCAGATTCCTAACCGTCTCTAATTCAATTTTACAAACAGTAAGAAAACACAGAGTTCGGAGCCTCGGTCTCCTTACAAACAACACACATACACAGTTAAACAAAACACGGAGGATTTTATCTGTTACCTAAAAGCGGAGAGGCAACGGGGTCAAGTGGTTCTGAAACGAGTCCATTTGGGTTACTGTTAAAATTTCAAAATAATGAATGTGTTGAACCCAAATATTGTGATTTGTCCGTCTCGCTTTTTGATGCACAAGTCTCCTCAAGGGGTTCCCGCCACAGTGTCAGTAGCCAGGAGAGGCTCGCGCGCGCGCGGTGGTCCGGTCAGCTCTGCTAAAGACATTAGTGCTGCGCTCGAGGAGAGCGCGGGAGGCTCATAGACAGCGCTCACTTCTCTAAATAAACATTAGTCTTAAAAAGTTTGGCCCCGCGACCTCTCTCTGATCACATTTCACTCTGGATAGTAAACTTCATTTTTATCGCGGGACTTTCCCATTCTTTCCGAAAACAGTCTTCGGTTTACGAAGATATGAAATGCATACACTGACAAAGTTTCTTTCACCTGGCTCTGGAATAGACGTGTATCCCATTTCTTTTACTGTGGAAAATAGAGCCGTTAAAAGTGACACGGGAATTAAGTTTTAATTTCAAGATGAAAAGGTATGCATGCTTCTCCGTTGAGAAACGTGTTTGGATTAGCCCTCAAAACCAAAAGATCATTATTTTGTTTAGACAGACCTCAAAATTTCACACTGAGGGGAAATTTGTCTTCTAGAGTGCAAGAGGGAGACTATAGGTGAAACGTTATGCCGTTATCTGAGGCGACTGTACATCCCCACATTTCACTTAAGATTTTTCTCAGTCTGTCACTGATAGGTTCTTGGGACTAGCCAAATTGAAAAATCACTACCCTTGTTGCACCATTTGTAATTATATGTCATTTTCTAAATTGGAAAAGTGTTATACTTTGTATAGTTCTTACTAAAAGCGAACCTTAGTTAATGTTTGCCTGTGAAGAAAAGAATTTTGAGATGTGCGCCACTCATGAAGATCCGGTTTGCATGCAAAGCAAAATGAAGGCAATACGTAGGCTAAATGAGTCAAGCAAACCTGAGAATAAGCCATTCAAATCATTTAAATCAATAAGTGGTTAAAATGGGCCCTTTTTTTTTTGGTAGCCTAGTAGTGGTATCCTGACCGGATAACGGGAGCATGCTCGAGGACAGACGACAGCTGCCCCTCTCCATCAAACTAAGAGTTTTTGGGGTCACAAGTTAAGTCCTTGGGCTTCCATAACGCTAACACTAAACCGTCACTAAACCAGGCTCCGCTTCGGTGATATCCAGGCCACATCTTGGAGGAGTGTGCGTTACTGTTTTCTGGCAAACAGAGAAGACGCACAGGAGGATAAGTTGGGCATGTTGCCATGGAGACCGTCATTATACGTACCATACATCACTTTCTGTCGAGCGGTCATGTTTAGGTCATATAAAGAAGCTATTGTGCTTATCTGATGACAGAACAGATTTCAGAATTTTCTTCAGTAATCGCTCATCGCGGTGATGCCCGTGTGTTTCTCTCCGTGCATGTGGGATGGCAGGCCAACAGCAGGTGTCCTTCAGTGAGTCCCAGTGAGTCGAAGTCGATGGGGCGAACACTTCCAAAGTTAATATTTTGTTTCCAGAGAAGAGGGGAGGCCTGTATCTCTGCTTTATTTACACATTCTAAATTAATTAAGCAGAGGATTCCTCGGTGCGCTAGAAAAACATGGAGGGGGAGATGCTGGGCTGCGAAGGGAGGGCCTAATTTATTGTGGCCGTACATCTCTGCTTCATGCCAGGGTGTCAGGGGACTCGGCCGACGGCATTCCTTCACAATGAGGACTAGAGCTCCCATCATCTGTTTATTTCACCGCTTTAAATGAAAGAGTATGTTAGAGACGCAGAGAGAGAGAGAGAGAGAGAGAGAGAGCAGCAAAGTTTAAAGACACAACAACAAAGTTTATTGTGGAATCCACTGATAAATGTCTTAACGAGCAATATGATTAGGAAAGTTACAGCGCGCCAATATTTCCAAAGCCACATTGTAATAATAAAACATCTAATATTAACTTATGCAGGTTTCGTCAATAGGTTTCATTATATTACATTAACCAAAAAGGGAAAATAATAATAATGACATCACGTTATTGCGCATTAAAAAAAGAAGTTTGGACCCGATATCGTGTTTTTAAAAACGGCCTCACGGAGATGAATAAAAACTTGTAGCCTATATCAGACTAAATGTACCACGAGCACAAGCACGAGCGTGCACCACCGTGTAGCTCTTGCAGCAGGTGCCCCAGTTCATCTAAGGTAATATGTATCTCAGACTCATTTTTATATCAAGACGCTTTAAATAATTTTCTAATTATAACTATAGAACTAAAATAGATGTACAAGCTGGTCTTGTAAGTAGATCCTCACTAAAACTAGACACGCAGTGGAGTGTTGTTCGTCACAAGCCAAGAACAACGACAACTATTTAATAGGCCTAATAATAATTTTGAAATAATGCGTTAAACTATTTTAAGTGTTTTAAATAAAATATCATAATATGCAAAAAAAAAAAAAAAAAAAAAAAAAAAAAAAATCAAAAATAGGCCTATATACTGCCACTGCCACAATGTTCCAAATGTATAGCCCAAAGCATGGCATAGTCCTATTTTATATTTTACACATTACATGAATATTTTTAAAGCTGACGTTTGCTGTATGAAACTATATAGCCAACTATATGAAATAATCTGTTGCTTATTAGGTTAATGAAAGGTTGAGAGTGTGGTCTGCAAGCAGCCTAATCATGACAGAAGAATAAGTAATCCTTGTCAGCGTTTTTATGCATTATCCGAAACAAAAATATGAAAAACGGAGCCATATGTAAATTCTTTGTTCGTTAATTGAATTGCCCATAAACTAAATAATAATACGCATACACATTTATCATTAAAATTAATTAACTTACAACACAATTTATAATTAATACACCATTTATCCTGACGAGATAAAACATATTGTTAATGTATAGGCTACTGAATGATGCCTCCTCGTTTTACGCGTCCAGTGAAAGCCGTTTCTAAAAGGAGAAAGTTATGAAAAGCGCCTGCTGTACAGCAGAAAAGCCTGCTAAGAAATTATTTATGTTCAGTTATGCTTAAATAATCAAAAAAAAAAAACATCTAGAATATAGGCCTTGTGTAAAATTAAATGGTAATAGAAATATCTAAATGAAATCTAAATCAAACCGTCATCCCCTACAACAACGATTAAAAAGAGAAACTTATGCGTAACTAACATATAGGCTATACATTTATTTGAATGAAATGTCGATCGGATAGCGTTAGTAAAGGTGAACGTAAACTTAAATTTTATAATCAACAGCACAGTTAACTGGGGGGGAAAATCTCTGCACGCAACAGGGTGAACCCCGTAATTTGAATGACCAGCCAGTGCAAAAAAAGCAGACAAGAAAAGCTGACAACGTCGCAAAATGTAGAGAACATATAAAACACCAGGCCAGAAGCAAATACGCAGTTGTTTTAGAGGTATCCGTTTTAAAATTACAGCGATAGAAGAGATAAGTAGAGATAGGTTAAGCTTTGCTCCACGCGAAATCGTGGGTGGTCCCCTGGTGTAACTAACGCGCCACACGGAAAAAAATGAAAGCGAATGAACGGGCAATTAGTGGGATTTAAGGCCGTAACCCATGATTTATACTTTCGATCCGATTAAAGGAGAGTGATGTGATTTCTCATGGAGAGACAAAACAAGACTGAAAAGTACTGAACGTCAAGAGAGAAGATAAACGTCCCTTTTACATTAAAGCCAATCTCGCATTTCGCCTCCTTTAATCAAGAGCCCATCTCTCTGAAACTTAACTAATCACCACAAATTCATTAGCTGTAAATTATGACATAGACGTAAACACGACCACATGTAAGCACGCGCGGTTATGAGAACATTTTTCTCCTTTCCATTTCATTCATAGGCCGCGAGTACAGTTTTATTCGCTGTACAGATCAAAAGTACACTATTGTGTAATGCTCCTTCCTCTCTGCTGCTCTCTGTCACCTCCGACCAGCAATACATTTATCGTCCTTCCTCCCAGTCTTTGCTGCTAGAGAAGCACATGACCTCTGCCCTCAAGTGCAAAATAAACGTCCCAAAGTAAAGTCACCCTATTTTTATACATACATAAACTAAAAATATATATAGAGAGAGTATAATTATTATAGGCTATCCTTGGTTTAATTATTAAGTATACTAAGCATCTCTATTCTGAGTAACCAAAAAGGGCCTACTCAGAAATGCATAAGTCGCGCATTATATTAATTTACCCTAATACTCAATAATTGAGTAATTTACAAATTCGTAGACTCTGCAGCTCGTACTTACAATTTTACAAAAAAAATAATAATTAAAACAATAATTTAATATAAAGATATGCCTTTATAGCCTATTTAAAAAAATCAAAATGTATATAGACTATGGTTATATTATTATGACAGAAAAACACTTCAGTTTCACGCGCAGTTTTGGCTGGTGGTCCAGAAGTATTTGCATAATACGGTTAAACTATTAGTTTGGTCCACTTTTGTTCACATGAAACATGGCCCAATATTTAGCCTCTATTTTAGATGAAAAAGTATACGACGTTTTGAATTAATAGGGCCACGACCGACATATTTGCATTCGCTTCAAAAGGATTTGCGGAGTTGAAGAAGAGAGAAAAATACGGTGAGTGAGTCAACCCTTCCTTTATGCCTAACAACCAGTTGTCAAAAACACCCCACGAAGCAAATTTACCCATTTGCGCACGAACCAAGTAAATAAAGGCAGCTTTTTTATACCACCTTCTGAACAGTACCGTGTGCTCGGCCAACTCTGAAATGGATTCATCAGTCTGTTTTTCGCACTACGGTGAATTCCCGCTGCTTCTTTTGTACATGTCTCAAGACAACACAGATGACATGAAAGCGGACAACCGAGAGTCTTTTAAGACGATCGCCTTTCAGAAGCAAATGTGTGTGGCTTGTCTCGCTAGGGACCACTTGCTGGGTGCCCATTCAGGCCTTAGGGACAAGGTCTTCAGTGACAACATCAACAAATGGGCAAAAAGCTGTATTATTGAGGATTAGATTCTAGATGAAAAAAATGCTACCCCAAATTAGCAACGAATCCTCAAAAGACTTCGTGGGTATCCATGTAGAACCCTCACATTCAATTATAGGCTTTCAAAGCGTTGATGTTCCCATTGCTGTAGCTCTTTGTCGTTTGCCAGAAACTGGTCAATTATCATGGCTCAAAGCGCCACACAAGAGGAAACGTGCCTTGGGCCTTCAACGTACTAAATACTCGTGTGAAATTGTCACACACTATGATTTCTAATTTTTCTATTTTTCTAAATCTATTTAGCCTAAGGCCTTAATAAATAATATGTGGCAGCAAATATTAAACTAACATTTTGACAATGTAACTATATTATTGTTGTTTGAATTTGAATAGTCTCATTAGGTCTAGCATTGTATAAACTGGTGAAAATGATTACACTAAACCAAAAAGCAATGTGGCTAAAATTATTGGTTTTCCAAACTGACAGTTGCTTCAACATCAAATATTGTATTTTGTGAATAAACGTTAGACAACTCTGTTAAGCTGTAGGCTGAAAGGCCTGTTTGAAGACTAAAGCAAAAAGAAGTTAACGAAAACATCTTCAAAATTCACAAACATTTATTGTCTTGCCATTACAACAAAAAATGACCTATGGACATTGTTTTGTCTCTTTACATATAACAACATTCTTTTCACAGATATTTTTTTCAATGGAATAATGAAATACGTATTAACAAGAGTCAGACAGAAAGAGGTAATGCGATTTACACCAAGAACCACATAATCATCTATCAACAGAAATAAAATAAGAATAAAATTCACCAGAACACTTCTGTTGAGAGAACTAGGGGAAGTGGGACGTTAACCTATGTAATCTATTTACAGCCCCTATTGTCTCTGGCAATGTGCTTTCAAAACAAGTAAATCCTGAGTTTTAAGTCTCGGTATTGACAGTGCTTTTCACAAACTCACAAACTATACAAAACAATAAAATAATTAAAACAATCTCCATTTAAGTCAACCAAAAGAGGAAATTCCATGTCAATGAGTACAAACTATTTGACTTTCTGGACAAAACGGCAAAGGTCCACTGGCCGTCCAAAGGTGAAATCTTAGCTTACTATTTACCTGGTCTTAATTTCCTCTCTTCAGTCTGTTTCTCTCTTCAAAATATTACATATTTACAGTTCATAAATATACTTAATTATTCTTTTATTTAAGAATTCAGAAACATGAAACGGGCAGCATTTTATCTTGCAAAAGTGTAAATCCTACCTTAGCAAATGACGAAACAACCATATTAAAGTGGACTGCTGCACTTTCTATTTGCTGCCACTCTAGAAATGGCAATTGTTAAGGCTTGACGTTTTGCTCAAGAAAGTCTGTGTGGCGGGCTGAAGCATCGCTTCCTGCGTTAGATTCAAGTGGTTTGTGGCAGAAGCAAGTGTGGGAGTCAGCATGGCCAAGATCTGAGCCTGTCCACCCGGTTGCGTGGTGTACGGCGAAGCTGGTGAGCTAGCCGCACCAATTATATTGTCTATTGAGAAGGAAGGCCGACTTGGGCCATTAGTGTCCGTTTTAAGAGGCGCCAGACCAGGAAGGGTCGGGCTGAGTTGAGGATAGAAAGGCTTCCTCAGCTCGGTACCTAAAAACGAAGGCAAGCTGTGTGGCGTGGAGAATATGGAGGACGGCGTTGGGAGAGCACAAGGTGCATTTTGGAAAGGGAACGCGCCTCCCGGGTGGTGTGGGTGATAGGGGTGATGCGCGTGGAAATTTTGCAGCTGTAGGCCGTAATTGTAACCGTACGGTCCGTAGCCGAACCCAGGTAGAAATCCCCCTGCGTCCCTAAGGATCTCGTTGGTCTGGTGTCTTTTGAAGCGCTTCCTTCTGCGCAGAAAACTACCATTGTCAAACATGTCGGCGGACTCTGGGTCGAGGGTCCAGTAATTGCCTTTGCCCGGGTTACCGGGTTCACGGGGTATTTTGACGAAACAATCATTTAGTGACAAGTTGTGACGGATAGAGTTTTGCCACGCGGGGAATTTCTCCCGGTAATATGGGAACCTGTTGCTGATGAACTCGCAGATCTCGCTGAGAGTCAAACGTTTCTTTGGGCTCTGCAGGATAGCCATGGTTATCAGGGCTATATAAGAATAAGGGGGTTTCACCAATGCATTTTTCCCTGGTTTATCCCCCGTTAACGTACCGGTTCTGTTGTCATCTCGTGTCCCGACCCGGTCAGCCGGACAGTCCAAGCTGTTTTGGCCCGGAGAGATTGCGCCCTCCCCCGCATTCTGGGATAGATTGTCATCGGAGTCATTGTCCAAGTGAAAACTATGATGGTGGTGAAGATATGTACCCTCTTTTACAATATCCCCGCCAACGACATCGATGTCCACATCGTCGGACAGAGCAGAACTGTCCGACATGTCCGTCCCCAGAGTCATCCTTGGAGAGTCTTTTTGTCTTCCTCTCTCGCGTTCCGTGTCCAGTCTCGTGTAGCACCCAACACAAGCAGTGTGTCCCTCTCAGTCACTTGTGCTTTCTGGAACCACAAAACTCCAGTCCTCCCGAAGCCAAGAATATATTTTCTTCACGTCCGGGAGCCGCATAGAAAATGAATAGAAAATGTACCTTAAGAAGCGAAAAACGCTCGAAAGGATCACAACGGACTTGCATAACATAAAAATCGTCCACACCTCAGAGCGATTTCAAGTCTAACTGGACACTCGGTTAGACCTCGATTTCCTTTTCATGGAGTGAAGTCGGTCCGTATGCGATATGAACTTTTGGATCTTATGACTAGCACTATGACTATTCATTCACTAACGAGTTTTCAGTTTTCATTACTCGAGCATTTGTTATCGTGTACAGTCGCAGCGCTGCGCGTGAATGAGCCTCCAAGTATACCCCCGCGCGGCTTCCAAAAACTATTTATCCAGGCACCATAATCACGTGATCCGCATGTCAGTAACCAGGAACTACGGGAAGTTTAGAGCCGAGAAAAGCGGCAGAAGGGAGACAGCAGCAAGTACGTGTTATCAACTCGCCTTAACATGTGTATTTAACAGACATTCGCGACAAATGACAAACATAATAGGCTACTGATAAAATAAAATAAAAATCTGTGTGGTTTATATGACTGGTTAAATCCCGCATGATTTAACTTTAAAAAAGCTGAGGATTTTTCAAAGATAATAAACTGGCAAAGCATAAATCAAATAACATCACGCCTTACTACACTAAATGATTTATTATTTTTTATGTTGCTTAAAATAATCAGCATAATAACAATAAGATATTAATAATGATCCAAATAAATAATGATTAGATACTTTAGTAATAAGTCAATGATACAGAAAATAAACAAGACAGAAAGAAAGAAAAGCACTGGTATATCCCTGTCTGTATATATCGCCAGATGAATATTTAATTCCATTTAGCAGAAAAATAAATAAATAAAAATCCCACCAAATACATAGTATAAAAACCGTTTTATCTAACAGGATTCAACGAATCGAAATTTCCTAAATAAATGGACACATCAAATAATAGGTTACATAAGACTGAAAACAGAAAAAAAATTAGGGTCACAAAGCAACAGTGATTAATTACAAAATTGCACAGCATGATTAGGGACAAATTATTTTAATATTATTCAGGCTTTGTCAAAGTTAATCCACAGTTTAGCATATAGAGGCCACAATGTAGCTCACTGCACGTATTTAAATATTTCAGGACATTTGTAAATATCCTTGTATTCATCTGCATTGCAGAACAGCATGAATCAATATAAGTTATTCTAGAACTCGGCAGGTGCATGGACTGTTTTAACAATATTTATTTATTTGGCATGAAATAACCTTAAATTGTACTATATTCTTACAAAAAGAGGGTGAAACGAAATCTCATGCGTTCGAGTTCTAAGAAGGTCACTTTTTTTAGTGCCGTTATTCACCTCTTTTTTCTCAGTCAGGAATTCCAAACACATCCGTTTATAGATACCATGTAAATATTCTCCTAACGTATATAAAAGCACAATAAACTATGCAAACTGTTTGAATTCGTCTTTGCCTATGTGTAGATGACAATATGCGCCCACAAAACGTGCTGGGCATCGAATTTATTTTTCATTATGCTCATTATTCATACACAAACCCCAAGACCCAGTCTGTGCCTCAGTTAGATTAAAATATGTTCCACAGGATATGCCAAATTTCACGCTCAGCATGCTTTGCGACCATATTTTCTCTTATATTCCGTTTCCCATAAGAATTTATATTCCTTTAAGCTAAATATGCGTCTTTTCTGTTATTAAACTAAATTAAAGTGCAGATAAAAACGTTTTTTTTTATTATTTCGGTTATAAAAAATATTTTAGTTTAATCTTTTAATGGACAGTAGTTTAGTCTGTAGTTTTAATAACTTAAAAGCAATTAATTGCTAAACAGTTCAGATTAAAAAGGGTCGCTATAAAAGTTCATTAACTGCTTGTTCGGAAACGGGTACGGAGCAATCTGTGACACTTACAGAACAGCTGCATATGGGAGCCCAAACTCAGAGGTCAAGTTAGCATTCTTCTGTCTCATCAAATAAGATATTTGATTTATAAATTCAATAGTTCAAAATATTTTCTCAAACTGGTATCCTATAGCATATATATATATATATATATATATATATATATATATATATATATATATATATATATATATATATATATATTATATATATAGCCTATATATATAACTTTTTTCAATGTCTTATGAAATTCAGTCTCTATCTTAATATACAGCGCTAGGGTAGGCCTAATTAAACTTTAATAACACTCTTTTTTGTCCGCTCAAGAGACCAAAAAAAAAAAAAAAAAAGAAGAAAATAAATAGAAAGAAAAAAATGTCGTGCACGTCTTGGTCCCTGCACAACATAAATGTCATAGTGCAAACCACAGGCGACACTCTGAAAAAGAACCAGATAATCACCGTCGGGTTTTGGCCTAAACTGACAAATAGGCTTCCCCTTCCTTTTTTCATCCTTTCCGGTTTTAAGTGGGCTCACCAGTTGATGTGTTGATGGCTGACACGGAATAAAAGGACTCTGTACAGCGCACTGTAACTCTGTAACATTTTTGACCAAATTACTGCCACCTAGCGGTTCTACGGTGCATCCACACAAATGAAAAAAGAAGCGCGCTTCAACTGCGTAACCAAATCAAACAAAAAATAACCATGCAGGTCACTTTTTTAATTTTACGAAAACTAATATTGTGGCTCTTAAAACGTAGCCTATTATTCATAAATAAAATGTCGTGGTAATTAAATGGACCTTGTGCTTGTTTCTCAATAACTAATCATGCTCTTAATTAAATGAAGTCACTTACGTTTTCTCAGACCAGTAGCCTATATAAGCCTATTGCATGTCAATAAAGAAATGAAGTGATTTGTTAGTCTTTTTAAGACTAGACTAAACTAACGCCAAACAACAGTTTGTCTCTCCAGAATGAAAAGAGCTTGAAATTACATACAAACATGAAAATTAATCTTGTTGAGTGGCTGAACATTCAATAAGTGAAACATTCTGAATTTAAAAAGGGAAAATAGAATACAAAAACAGATGCTCAATAAATACAATAAGTAAAGTTTAAAAAGAAGTGCATTTAATGACACTGCACTTGACGTGGTCATAAGGGACGCGGTGGATCATGCTCCTTTGAAAACTTAGGCTATACACACACAATTGAAAACGTTTTTAAACATAGTTATAGGACAGGCTAAAAAAATAGAGAAAGACGGTGGCGTAAAAACGCTATTTTTAACAAAACATTTTATTCTCGGAAATAATATGATTTTGCTGATAAAACGTGATTACGTGTTTCATAGACAACCATGTGTTTGGAATAGCGTTCTCAGGATATTAAACCCAGTCATGGCCTAAACTTGGTGGTGACTGACATCTAGTGGATGTTTTGTAAAATGCTCCGAATCTTGGTTTTATTGCATTTAGTCCAATAACCAGTCGATGTCGCCCCCTCACCAGCAAAATAAGTGGACGATTACACAATTTGTGATTGAAGTTAAAATATATAGTGCATAAATATTTTAAGATGATATTTTATAGGCTAAGCCTAAGTGTCAAAAATAATTCAATTAAAAATAATTCAGATTTCTTTCTCTAGTGAAGACCCACAGACTATATCAATTGACTGAACTATTTAATAAAATGTATTAAAAAAGGTGGATAATAATAGTCGATAAACAGAAACATTGTGTCGAATGTTAAATAACTTCAAATATTTAAGCATATAATGGGAAGATGCAAGTAACAAGATGATGCGTAGGCTATTATTTGTTGCTATTATTACGTTGGATTATTGAATCAAATTGTTCTGAACGACAGTTAAAATTGAGAACAAACGAAACATTATTACACAAACACATTTATTATCTTAAAATATTTACATTGTTCAGGGGGTTGTTTGTTCTCTGATATATAGCCCAAACAATCTTTCAGACCTCATATCAATAACAGAACTGTAATTCATTTTATACAACACAAATAACTTGTTAATTCTGTCACACGGTACACAACTTTTGTTACATAGTCAAGAAGAACCTCAATCTCGCGGCCATAGTTGTACAGTGATCGCGTTGTCAGTGCAGGCATTTTTACATGTATCGCTCCAGTCCTGAGGCAAAATTGGCTTGTCTCATATATGAATTATTGTAGGAGTTTATTGTTGGTCCGGAGAGACCTAAAAAGTGGTTCTGTATGATCTGCGCACGACCCAGAACGCACAGGGGGGCAGCGAAATCCTGTTTCCCGAGCAGTACACCTGTGAGCCTCCCGGTGAGAAGCTGGACTGCGTGACCCCGGACAGATGAGTAGGCGAAGCCGAGGAGGGGTACGTGTAGTTGGATGTCATGTTTGAAGCAAGAGGTCCAGTGTTCCTGTTCAGCATGTTGCTCGTTTGATTTATCGGTTGTGTCTGAAAGCAGGTTGGGTCAGAGGTGGATACGGAACAGCAGGAGGTCATGGCACCCAAGTCTCCAGCACCCAGGCCGAGAGACTGCGGATTGAAGTCTCCTCCACTCTGCATCACTGTCTGCTGACTAATAATGTTATCGATGATGCTGAACATCCTGGGGCTGGCCCTGCGTGACCCCGGCCGATGCCTGATAGTGATGCAGCATCGCCGGGTGCGGGGAACCAGCCAACTGAGTCCCGTAGCCAGACGTTGCACCCGGGTACAAGGTGTTGGGGTACGTCTGTCTACCCATAGGTGTGGGCGTAAAAGCGCTCGAGTTTTGCATGTACCCAGGATATGTGCTAACATCAGTACGCTTGAAGCGCTTCCTTCGGCGCAAGAAACTCCCGTTGTCAAACATGTCCTCAGCGGCGGGGTCAAGCGTCCAGTAGTTTCCTTTACCGGGCCTACCGGGCTCCCGCGGGATCTTCACAAAACAGTCGTTGAGGGTGAGGTTATGCCGTATGGAATTTTGCCACTTCTTGGAATTCTCGCGGTAAAAGGGAAATCGTTCCATGATGAACTTATAGATGCCGCCTAGAGTGAGTTTTCTCTCAGGTGAATTGGCGATGGCCATTGCTATAAGCGCGATGTAACTGTAGGGAGGTTTACCTCGCTGCACTGGCCTTTTCCCTCCGCCGGCTGCCAGTGGCGGGCAGGTGTTCTTCTGTCTGACCCAATGAAACCCCTTCCTCCCTCTCTGTATTTGGACTGCTGCCCCGAGGCTCGGCTTTGATCAGAACACCGTCCTTGGCTCCGGGCTTGGTGGTTCAACGCTGGTGGAGGAAGAGGAATCGGGGAGTCCAGGCTCACGTTGGGAGACACCACCACTGGACTGGCCGCCTCGGCTGGCGAGTGCTGGGACTCTGCCGTCATGTTGCACATGCCCGTGAAGTATGAAAAACTTGCAAGATTCATAAAAGTTGACTTTTAAACTTTTAGGATTGGCAGAATTGTAAAATTCTTTCAACTTGCCCACTAAACAGGGTATAAAACTATTGACAATAATAAAATAAGCGTGCGCTCAGCTGTAGATTAGAGAGGTGTTTGTCTAACCAGGTGAGTGAGTCGGGGGGGAGATTTATAGAGCGGGCGGAGTGACGACATGGGCCGCCTCGTGACGATCGATTGGGTGACAGTTCTTCCCTCACTAACAAAGAATGCGAGGTCAGATAATCAACCTTAAATGCATTTTGGACGGATGGATTTGTATATTTTACAACCTGTTATTTAAAGACATATCTGATTAACCTGACTAAACACCAAAATTCAAGAATAAATCACACAAAAAAATATATTTAAAAAAAGTTAAACACAGGGAAAAGTTTTTAACATCTAACCTAGCTTTTTTCATATTTCAGTATGAGCTGCCATTAAAAGTTTATGCTTCTGTCCTTCAATGAAAACAAAAAGGAAGCAATAGGCTACAAGTGACCTTATATGGAATAAAAATTGTGAGAGATCAGATAAAGCAAAGTGGCTTACATAATAGCTTCCACTGACTTGGGGGTCATTCAGTGCAACACTGAGCAACAGGATTAGGAAGGAAAGGCTGGAGAGGTGGAGGTTAAATGCATACTAAATATTGTAAGCTGAACAGTTTCACAAAGTATGGCTTTCTTCCCATCACAAAGACCTGGAACATTATGAATGCGAATACTCAATTTGGTTGATCATGTTTGTTCACTATAAAAAACACCATTAAGATATTGTTTTTTAAAAATCTCTGCATACATCCCTTTAAACTGTAACAATTTCTGCCAGTATACTCTTATCAATTGAATGTAAAGTTGTCACAAAGTGCAATAAACTTTTCTGTGCATCACTTTAATTTGAGGCTAAATGTTTTACTGTGCAAAAAAGTCACAGACCGCTCACTGCAAGTTCTATCTTTGATCTCTCTATCTCTCATAGTTTGCCCAGGGTTCACTGTGTATCCAGGACCGAAACAACACACAGAAAGGCTGTAACAGACTTCCCAAACTACCTCTCAATCCACCAATTGAAAAATAAAACAGGCCTTTAAAAACAGCAGTTGAGCTGTGAAAGCTTTACAGAATGTTAAAAAAATACTGTTGGTTTATTTGTATTCTCCAGAGAGACTATAGAGGGTGGGATGTTAATACAGCATCACAGCACTCAACATCAACTTATCACCCAGGATTTTACTGATCCGAATTACAGCAAAGACAATAACAGTGTGCACATTCTCATCATCTTTAAATGAATAGTTAAACCTATCAGGGAATTACTAGGGCTTTGCATTTCAACACAAGGGATCTATAGCAAGGTCAGGAGGTAAAATGTCTCTCATGCCTAAAACTCAAATTAAGTTTTCTAAACAAACAACCCATAAACAATTTAAAACAGGTAAGTGCATGCATATTTGGGTAGGAGTGAGAAAAAAAGTGATATGAATGAGAGGGAGAACCTGACAGACAGTATTCAGCTCTGACTGATAAGAAAGAAATGGCAGGATGAATAAGACCAGAGTCATAAGCCATAACAGCATTCACCCCTGCCCAAAGCACAAAGCATGCAGCGGCCCCAGCCCAAGCCCCTCCCTAAGCCCAGCTAGCCGAACAGAGCGGCTGGCTAACAGCTTCAGACAGGCGTGGGATCAGGGCTGTATCCAAGCAGGATCTGCCCCTAGTGCTGCCAGGTCAGGCAGACAAACAAGGGCTACAGCCAGGAAACAGTCCCTCCTAAGTGCCTTCCTAGGGGCATTGCTTGAGGTTGCATTGAATTAAATAAATCCCGTAATATTACTCTCTTATCACACACACACACCAGAGATACACAATCGGCCAACTCTTGAAAAATTGCTGTAATAAATTCTACTTGGTTTGTAATACTTATGTGTCTGGATGGACATATGCACACTGTGGTATGCATTATATATATCATGACAAATCTCCAACAAGTGAATATACAGTAAAGATATAAGTGCCTTCCTAGGGGCATTGCTTGAGGTTGCATTGAATTAAATAGACTGTTAAGATTTAATGTCCCAGGAGCTATTAAAGTAGAATACATGTCTGTTTCCCATGGATTTTATGTAACCTTTTTAATGCAAAAATGTCCCTGTGTTATTTGGACACCTAAAGGGTAGTTCACCCAAAAAAGAACAATTCTTTCATCATCTACTCACCCACACGTTTTTTTTTAGGCAAAAAAAGAAATGCAATAAAAGACAATGAAGTTCAATCAGGTCCAATGGGGGCAAAAAACAGTTTTGAGAGACATGTTCCACAGAAGAAAAAAGCCATAGGTGTATAAATTATAACATAATTTTATAACATTGTTATTAAATATCTTTTGCAAACAAATCAGGACTATTTCTCAGACCCAAATTCACTTTTGTGAAATGTTTTGCTTTAAAAATGTGCTCATGCTATCATTCTTTAAAACATCTTTCACTGGTTTGATATTTTGTTATTTAATGGCATTCATACATTTCATTTTTATTAATTTATTTTTGTATAGAAAAAAATGCATAAAAGGAAATGCATGCATTTGGGTCCAATGGGAGCAAAAACAGAAGAAAAAACCATGTAGGTATGGAATCACATGATGTAAATGATAACAGAATTTTAATTTTTAGGTGAATTTTCTTTTTAAATTGCATTCCATTAAAATATTAAAACAAATTGCATTTGCATACAAGTTCTTTTCTCAGAGCTAACTTTTGTGAAATGATTGAAAAATTTGCTTGTGCTATCATTCTTAAAACTGTTCCCTTGGGTTGATATTTTGTCATTTAATGCAAGGACATTCATACATTTCTAAGTGTTCCATACATTATGAAGCCATGTATGTCTATGAATATATGTCCCACAACTCACCTAATTCTAACCCCAAATCTATGCAATTATTTTTCACGTTGGAAGAGATGTTTGAAATTTTAGCTTGGTGTCCACCTCTGCTATATCTGTCAGAAAAGAGAGAGAATGTGAAGGAAGAGAGAGAACTGCTGAGTAAACACTTGGAACTCATTCATTTGCACACTGGCTCCAGGCAGGGCTGGGGTCTGAGAGGGGGTGCATGAGAGAAAAAGAGAAAGAATGAAAGAACGAGAGGGAATGAGAGAGGGAAAAGCGAGCGGGTGAAAGAGCTGCCCCTTTTCTTACCCAAGCTCATCAAGTACGGGCCAGGGCTCCTGAAAAAACGACAGGATTAGTGGAGGGCTGGGGCTCGGTCAGGTCGGCTCAGCCCACATCACTCCTGTACTGCACGCTACATTGCTTCGCTAAAGCGCTCCAACATGGTTCTCACAGAAAACACACACACATACACAAAGACACAATACATATACACACTTACCAGCACGCTCGCACAAGCATGCACCACACATAGCTCATTGACATTCTCGGCAAAGAGCAGCATTACCATTTACTGTAATTCTTGACACATCAATGTTCACATCAACACATACACACGACTTCATTATAGTAGTGAAAATGTTTTTTGTTTTTTTTTAATCTGGAAATTATAACATTTAGTCTTCTGGCAAACCTGTTGATATCAGTAGGATGACTTCAAATGTCCTTACAAATCAGTTTTCACTTAATTTTAGATATTAGTCAAAAATGTATACAAACACTTTTAACACATCTACATGTCCCAATTTCTTTCTATCTTGTAGAATTGCATTCAAGTAATATTATGAGGGTGCAACACTAAAAATTAGAACATGATTTGTTTGTAAGCCTCCAATAGCACCCTCACGTTGTTCCAAACCTATATTAGTCCAGATGATATGTGCAAAATTTGAGGTGATATGTTCACTTTTTCATAAAAGCATGAAACCTGGTACAATTGTACAGGTTTGGGCCCTGAACATTTTCAGAAATGGAGCCATCGCAAAAACACCTCATGGTTGCCATGGTGACCATATTACTTTCAGCCATAACCAAATTATGTATTTTGTGTCATATCTCCTGAACCAAACATGATAACACAGAAAAGGTGATGTCTACCCCTATGTTCTGATGGCCAAGGATTATAATGATACCATATACAGCAATAAACTGTTCAGGTGAAGAGTTAATGGTGAAATCAGCAATGTGAGAAGGAAATCACTTTTATTGTATTATTCAATAGTACAATAAAGGATTGTTTTAATTAATTAATAAATTATTAATTCTTTACATTTATATATCACTTTTCTGGGTACTCAAAGTGCTTTAGATGAAAGGGGGAATCTCCTCAACCACCACCAATGTGCAGCATCCACCTGGATGATGCGACAGCAGCCATACTGTGCCAGAACGCCCACCACACACCAGCTTAACTAATATTTTATTCAGTAGAACAATAAAAGACCGTTTTCAAGAATGCAATCATTAATTTCAGAGATTTAAAAAATATAATCTCAAGTAAATGCATTTTCCCTTACCTCTCAGGCAGAGTCAGGTAGGCGGTAATATGTTTCCAATACATTCTTGTTCTCTCTCAACAAAGCTCTAACATCACACGCAGACGGCAACGTACTCTTGCTAAGCTGCGTCCTATCTGCACCTCTTCTGCTGCATTTCTGTCATTTTCTCTGGGTCTCTGGAATTGTCAGTCAGCTGTAAACAAACTTCATTCTGGCCATTGCTTCTCAGTCTACTCTTAGTATCTTGGGCTGGACTGAGACCTGGATTCATCCAGAAGACTCCGCAACCCCTGCTGTTGTCTCTAACGACTTCCCTTTCTCTCACACCCCCCCATCAGGTTGGAAGGGTACTGGTCTTCTCATTTCTAACAATTGGAAATACTCAACCCACTCTTCCCTATGCAATAAAAATTTGTGCTATTATGGAAACAGATCCTGTTAAACTCCATATTGTAATGATTTATCACTTTCCTGGTCAACTGGGCCCCTTAATAGAGGAGCTGTATGGGCTGCTGTCCTCATTCTCTGTGGATGGCAGTTCACTTGCAGTCTTTGATGACTTGGAAATCCAATTGGAGGAGCCTTACACTGCAGACTTCCACTTTCACTCCTAGCTTCATTCAATCTCGAATGGCTTATCACCGCAAGCACTAACAAACCAGGCAACCAGTTTGACTTACACATGCAATTGTATCACAGACAACATTTGGTAAACCCTCTAGACATCTCTGCTCAATTTTTTATTACATTTAACCTACATATTACTACCTGTGTGCCACACAATTCTTCTGCCAGTTACTTTTAGGCGAAACCATACCCTCCATTTCACCCTTCCATCTTTCCTCTGTAGTGTCATCCTCTCTACCCTCACCCACCCATTTCTCATCTCCAGATGTAAATACAGCAACCGATACTTTATGATCCACTTGCATACTACCCCTTCTAAATAGCTGTCTAGACAGGCCAGTGCATACTACACCTTCTAACCTAAAAAGTTGCCTTGCATATCATCAAATTTATTGAAGATGGTAGCAGTTCTGAGAAAACAATCAAAACCCTTGTATGAATCCTAGCTTTTCCAAAATTTATGTCTGTGAGAATCTCCCCCAAGTTCTGACACCTGACAGCAACACTAATTTAATCCCATACCTGACCTATTTGACATAAAAATGGGACCCAAACCGCACCTGCATGAAATCTTCTACATGAGGTAGAAAAAACTAATTTATTAAAACTTTTAGATTAAATACAGAAAGCAATCAAAGAGCACTCCCTTTAATAGAATCACTACAGCTGTCAATTAGTGGCAGTGCGAATTGGCTACATTCAGCCCGAGTTGAATTAGTCTTGGTTATTGGACCCACAACCCACCTGTGCTTGTCACCGTCCGGCCTGCACCCGCATCACATCCAACATATAAATATTATTCCACCCATGACCAAATATTAGCGATTAACCTAAGTGTACCCACCCGCATGCAGGACTCTGGCGTTCCACCTTATGGACAACATAATATACAACTCTAGCCCCAGAGCATGATTGTAAATTAAGTTTACATGAAATACGTTTGGAATTTCATTCTGCATCTTCTGAGATTTCATTGTAATCCTTCTCATAAAGTCACTGAATTAACCATGAACTGTGTTGCCGTCTGCATGTGATGTTAGAGCGTTGTTGAGAGAGAACAAGAATGTATTGAAAACACACTACCGCCTGACTCTGCCTGAGAGGTAAGGAAATATTAACCTACCTGAGAAGATGTTTTTTGTATCTCTGAAATATATGATAGTATTCTTGAAAACAATCTTTCAATGTACAGTATTATTAAATAAAACATTATTTATCAAAGAAAGAAAAAAATAATAGCCATAATATGGACTTTTGTAAATGCTGTGATACTGTGATGCCCATATACTGTACTATTTCCTTCTCACATTGCTGATTTCACCATTAACTCTTGCTGTATATGGGATCATTGTAATCCTTGACCATCAAAACATAAGGGGAGACATCACCTTTTTTGTGTTTATGTTTGGTTCAGGAATTATGACACAAAAATACATCATTTGATTATGGCGGAAAGTAAAATGGTCACCATGGCAACCATGAGGTTTTTTTGCGATGGCTCCATTTCTGAAAATGGCCACAAACTATACAAGTGTACCAAGTTTCATGCTTTTATGAAAAAGTGAACATTATTTTCACATATAACCTGGACTATATTATATGAGTTTCTTTCTTCTGTTGAAGATGAAAGAATATATTTCGAAGAATGTTGATTACCAAACCATTTTTTTTTTGTACTATGGAAGTCAATGGCTACTAGAAACTGTTTGGTTACAAACATTCCTCTAAATATCTTCTTTTAAGATCAACAAAAGAAAGAAACTCATAAGCCGGGTTTCCATCCAAAGTTGCAAATTTGACTTGTTTGCAAAATTGGAATATCGCACAAAACATTTGCGAACAAGCACCGTTTCCATCCAACGAGTCAAAGAGGCCAAAATTGTCACTTCCTGATAAACTGGCACTATACATCACTAAGAAAAGTAGGAGAAGCTACTGAATATAATAACTTTCCTATATAATAAATTACTTGCACCTCAGAACGAGCAGACGAAACAATGAATGTGGTTATCACTTTCAGAGGTGGATGCTGCTGTTTGGGAACGCAGTCGTTTAACAGTTCTGGGAAGCAATTATACAGAAATACTTTGATGACAGACTTTGCTCTGGCATTTCCGAATGACCATATAACAACATTTCAGATGCAGTGGAACAAGATCGATCCACTGGTTAGTCAGAATTTACCTTCCCATAGCACAAAGTCACATTACTTTTTTGATGCGCTTGGAGGATTTTATTCGCAAAATGCATTTCCATTATTCACATTAACCCTTTTTTGCACAAGTAAAGAACCACCTCAAGCGCGCATAAAAACTTTTTTTTGCAAATTAAGGCACTTTTTTTTTTTCAAAATTCAGTGTTTCCATCACTCAATTCTGATGCGATACTTCAAAATGTGCATAAAACCAGGGTGATGGAAACCCAGCTATAGAGGTCTGGAATAACATAAGGGTGAATAAACGATGTGTGAATTTTCATTTTTGAGTGAATTATCTCTTTAATGAACATGCACTGGTTGAACTTATCAACAAACTCTTAATGACAGTGCTTAGTGATTTTGAGCCTCGGGGGCCTGCAGCCATGCACAAAGATGAGAACTCACTCTCACTAGCACAAACAAGGTCACATGGTCATATACTCATCAAAACTCAGTTTCCCTCCCTTTTTTCTTTTCAATTATCGTATCTGCCAGTGTCGGAAGATATTTATACTGGTTAACTATCAGGGATATTTCAAAAAAAAAAAAAAAAAAAAAAAGTCCTTTGATCAACCTCATGTTCTTTTAAAGCTGTATGACTTTCTTTGATATTTTGAGGAACTTTGTGATCTAAACAACATTGGACCTTACTGACTTTCAGTATATGGATGGAAAACATTTTTCAGATTTTCAGGTTTTGGTGGGTTTGTTGATTCTCCGATCTGTTGTTCAGAGCAGGGAAGTGCCCTGAGCAGGCAGGAGATTCCTGAAGCGTTAGTTGGCCCAGACTGCTGACTGACCGACTGACTAAATGTGTCTGGGTCTATTTAGAAGCAAAAGGGGGTTTTAGGAGCTCGTAAGTGTCCTGAAGCACTACAGAAATTATAAAATAAATATTTTTAAATATAAAAATAACAGTTTAATTACACTAATTACAGTAATTTTTAAATCTGAGATTGAAAATAGTGTAAAATTAAAATACAACTGTTAAATAAAACTGTTGTTCATCTAAAAATAGACAGTCAGATCCACCAATAAAATTCAGTGGAAAAAAGTGAGCAAGTGATGCAAGTGAGGCCACAAGTCTCTGAGATGAGAGACAGAGACGACCACAAAGACCTTCTGTCTTACTCCAGTTTTATCTTTCAACAAACACTTGTCCTTGTCTTTACTCTGCTCATAGCCAAAAAAAAAACCTGGTACAAAACTTTGGTTAGATTCCATGAAAATTTGACCCACCAACAACATTTTGTTAGTACAAAGTACAGATGCTTTCATTTAATTAAACCTCATAAAATAGATGTGTGACAATATGTAACTGTAGATCAAGTGTCAGTGTCAATGTTACATTTTTTCTACTTAAACTCAGAAAGGAGCCGTTCATTATCAAACAGTAGGCTGAATAGTGTGAAAGGATTGAATGTAATTAGCCTGAAAGTCTGGCAGGAGCCGTGGTCTCCAGGCATCTGCGATGTAGCTGAGCATTGAATAGTGATGAGAGATGGAGCTTCAGTACCTCCAAACTTTTATTACATAGAGAAAGACAGAGAGAAGGGAGAAGAGGAAGACAACGTATAACTCACACATCTAGGCCTACATTCAGCTGACACTCATAAACAGGGCCTGCATCCACACACACACGTTACTCCTCTTTCATCTTTATGACATTTCATTAAAGCAGAAAGGTCAGATTCAAACACCTTACCTTCTGTGCTCCTCCCACAATTCATCCTGTACCACACACACACACAAACTTTCCGTCTCACCTTAAAAGACACCAAGCAAACCAGTGAACATTCTATTCACAGCATTAAATCCTCTGATGTTTTTAGGGATTTCACCGTTCTACTCCACAGCCCCGGTTTCCTCTAGATTACATGGATTTAAATATTTTGTTGTGCTGTTTACTAAAGGAGGATTCTCATGCTTGTTCCTCCACTGAGTCACATTACACGTTCTGAATAGGTACTAAAGTGGTCTAGACCTGCTCAGCAAAGGACAGAGAAGGCCTGGATTATTTACCCACCCATGTAAGGATTACAGACCATCTTAACCTGTCCATTAGCACTGGGCCATCTCAGACAGACAGGCTACCTGACAGACTCTTTCTCCTGTTCTCTTTTTTCTCTCTGAGCTCCAATCCACTCCAGCCTGATCTGATAGAACCAAAGCAGCTGAACTGAATTCTCCTGCTTCCTCCCTGTAGATTCCTGTTCATGCCCATGCTCTCTTTCTTGACTGCTTACTCTCTTGTTCTCTCCATTGCCATTTTAACCCCAAGCTAGATTCAGAAATACAAAACAGCTACAAATATGCATCACACTCATACATGTGTCATATGGATGAAGGTAACAGAAATGCAGACATATTTTACATAAACCTTTTTCTGCATTAAATCCCAAAACTTTAATCACCTCCACGTTACTACAAGATCCAAGCAGATGCCAAAATTGACGCGCATTTCTCAGAAGCAATGTCTCCCCCTTCTGGATATTTTGGTAAATGCAGGATGTGCCTTTAGAGAGATGGTGGCATACTGACAGAAAAAACAAGAATGCCTATAAGACAAGGAAACACAGGATAAAGTTTTAAAACTCAGATTCACTAAATCACCATCATCTTCTTCTGACCTCAAACTAACTTAACAAGATACCATCCAATTTTCACAGTGATGTTTCCCGGACGGATAAATTTGACATGAGGTCAGCCTTGATGACGACAGTCCATCTATGCCGGTTGTCATGGTTACACGGAAAGCCATCAATTAAGAAGCGGAACATGTCTCTCGCGCTGTATAATCTCCCGTGTAGCTAATATGTAAGAGAGAAAGGGAGGTAAATATGGATCAAAGTTACAAAAGGTAATTATTATTTTCAGTTCTCGAGGGAAAATGTAGCTCTTAAAGTCCATGGTAAAGCTGCCTTTTGAATCTAAGTAGGCTATATTATGAAGTGCAAAATATTTTTATACAGCATATTATATTCAAGGCACTCACTGAGTCTGTTTTCTTTATGGTGGAATCGCTTAAGGTAGGCTATTTGTTCATGAACATTACCCAATGATCTAACATGTAATCTTACTTTTGTGATTACTGTAAAGTGCGTTACACATTTACATACTATACTTAAGTAAAAATAATATTTTTAAGACGCTTATACCCTAACCTATTTATTTATTTAATTGTTTGTTCCACTTTTACAGATCAGCCTATTCGTGTCACAAGGACCTAATAAATTAGAAGGGACCTTGTTCAACACTAATTCTATATTCGTGCATAACTGTTAATATAGGATATTATTACTAAAAAATTACGAATTGAATTACGAATTTTAGACTACACATTCTTCATATTCAGCAACATCAACAGGTCCAAACTCTGGGTACGAAGGTATTTTTGGTGCAAAACAACTGGGCGTCTGTGACAACTCCCCTTTGTAGTTGTAGAGAATATCCACACGTGTACCAGTAAATTTGAAGTCACAGACAAAAGTTGCAAACTTGTTGATTTTTTTTCTCTCTCTCTCCCCTTAAACACAACACAACAGTTACACCTTCTCGAATCCTTCATTGCAGATACACAAATCCTATTCTACGAATCAAGAAAATCAAGAAACTTGTACGCTCAACATGTTTTGCTACTATTGCTGCAGTAATTATGGTGCAAAACACATTCACACACCTGTGTCAAAAATGTGAAGTCGAATTTTGTACATCCACAAATCAGTACGTGAATTCTTGCAATGAGTGAAAGTGAAAGTGACGTGACATACAGCCAAGTATGGTGACCCATACTCGAATTTCATGCTCTGCATTTAACCCATCCAAAATGCACACACACAGCAGTGAACACACACACAGCAGTGAACACACAAACAACACAGAACACACAACAGGAGCAGAGGGCAGCCATTTATGCTGCGGCGCCCGGGGAGCAGTTGGGGGTTCGGTGCCTTGCTCAAGGGCACCTCAGTCGTGGTATTGAGGGTGGAGAGAGCTCTGTACATTCACTCCCCCACCTATAATTCCTGCCGGTCCGAGACTCGAACTCACAACCTCTGCATTATAAGTCTGACTCTCTAACCATTATATTAGGCCATGACTTCCCCAGAGATTGTGCTTTTTCTAGCACAAACACAAGTGCATAATGACAATGGCGTGAATCTGAAAAAGGTTTGGTTTGTAAGTTAAGTTATAACATCAGTTATCCGAATCAATCAGGGAATTAATCAGGGAAGCATAATAATTCTACACTGTTTTTTTTAATCGCAGGTTATGTCAGATGTTACATAACAGCGAGCTAGCATTAAAATAGTAAAGAAAGATGAGTTAAGAAACACCGCTGGTACATCTTTTTGTATTTTATTGTCAGGTTGTAGTCTATTGGTCATGTCATCTGCAACGGAGGTGTATTGGAGTCTTTTGTTGTGATTGCATCATAACTAACAACAACTAACAACAGGTGAGTAAGCTGCCATCAACTACTACTGTATATTAGCTGAACTTGACTGAAGTTTGTAGACAAACTTTAAGTTGGCTTGAAAAAGCCTAGCTAGAAAGTTTGAAAAAAGTTTGAAAACCTTGCAGTCTGAAAGTCTAGTTTTAAAGTTAAAAATAGTTTTAAGATGAAAGTTTGAATGTTTTCAAGGCAATACAGTCTAGTTTGTTAGCATGATTAGCACATTTACTAGCATGTTGCTAGCATGTTTAACAAGTTGCTTGCATGTTTTTAGCATTATTAGCAAGTTACCATTAGGGCTGCGAGATATATCGAATGATATGATCATGCGTATCTAGTCAGTAAAGCCGGTTCCCTGATTAGTGCTAAATTGCCATCACCTGCTTTCAAATGGAGCGGCATTTAGTAGACAGAGCCATAATTCACTGACAAGGTACGCAATATCGTGTTCATTATCGAAGGCGATTCATCTGGGATAACCCACCTAAGACCAGCTTGGCCTGCTAAAAAGTGGCCGAAACCACTTTAAAACCAGCTTGGGAGACCAACCAAAGCAGTTAATCAGCTTAGGCTGGTTTTACTGATTTTTCAATAGGGAGATGTTAAGCTTTGCTACAGCAATAGACAGCTTAAATACACCATGAGTATTATTGTAGAAAGGTTTTCACCCCCTCAATGGAAGTCTATGGGAGTTTAGGTGGTTTTGATAGTCCTGTTTATGAAAACTGTAAGCCGGATCAGTTAGAAAAGATATAGCAAACTGGGTCAGACTTTCAGACTGGTGGTTGTAGCTTTAAAAGTCTAGGAGGAGATACAGTTTAAAAATTGATCTCAGAAGAAGTAGTTTAAATAGGATTTCAGCCAACTTAATTAGCCACTACTGCTGCTCTCCATTAACTCACAGAACAGGTGGTATAGGAACGGACTAGTGTTATATAGGAAGTTTGGCTAACAAACATTATGAATGTTGTTTATTTTAAAGGGGATAGTTCACCCAAAAATGAAAATTTGACGTTTATCTGCTTACCCCCAGGGCATCCAAGAGGTAGGTGACTTTGTTTCTGCAGTAGAACACAAACGAAGATTTTGAACTCACAAAGAACTTGCAGTCTATCAGTCTTATAATGTAAGTGGATGGAAATCACGGCTTTGGGAGTCCAAAAACATACGCAAACAAAACCAAATTAAACACTGCAGCTTGTGACGATACATTGATGTGTAAAGACACAAAACCATCGGTCTGTGCAAGAAACTGAACAGTATTTATATCGTTTTTTACTCTGATTTGAATGGTCTGTCCTGAGCGTGTTCTTCTCAACAGCAATTGCCTGAAGTGACTTCTTCTTCTTCTTGCTTAATGGCGGATCGCTGACTTATAAGTGCATTACCGCCACCTATCTCTCAAGTGGACCATTGACACTCCTAATTGAGATTTTATATAGAGTGTTAATGGGTGGGCAGCAATATGATGGGCAGAATCATCACATGGCCAGCTGTCAATTTTATTAAAATTAGTTAACCCAAAATACATTTGATTTTACATTATATTTACATTCATGCATTTGCCAGATGCTTTAATCCAAAGCAATTTGTGCTGCATTAGGTACACATTTTATTAAGTTACCCAAACAGTATTTTCAAGAACTTCTTTTGTTTTTTATTTTCTAGTTTGTGGTCTGGATCATGTCATCTGCAATACATTCCAGTTAGAGCCTTTTCTTGTGATTGCCATCGTAACGGTGTTAACATCAACTGGTAAGTTAGCTGAAGTAAACTAGTTAAAGGTTATCCATTCCCTGGGAATCAACCCCATAATTTCAGCAATATAACACTAAGCTCTCAAAGGCAAATGCCGAAATGTTAATTTGACCTCAAGGTTAGATTATTGTAATGCTTTATTGGGTGGTTGCTCTGCATGCTTAATAAACAAACTCCAGCTGGTCCAAAATGCAGCTCTTACTAGAACCAGGAAGTACATTAGCCCGGTTCTGTCAACACTGCACTGGCTCCCTATTAAACATTGTATAGATTTTAAAATCTTGCTAATTACTTATAAAGCCCTGAATGGTATAGCACCTCTTATCGTATTATAGTCCTCTACATCCACTGTGATCTCAAAACTCTGGCCATCTGAAAATACTTAAAATATCAGAATCAACTGTGGGCAGCAGATCCTTTTCCTATTTATTCTACTCTGGAATAATCTACCTAACATTGTTTGGGAGGCAGACACACACAGTTTAAATGTAGATTAAAGACTCATCTCTTTAACTTGGCTTACACATAATACACTAACACATTTCTAATATTCAAATCCGTTAAAGGATTGTTAGGCTGCATTAATTAGGTCAACCGGAACCGGGAACACATCCCATAACACCCGATGTACTTGTTACATCGTAAGAAGAATGTCATCTACGCTAATATTAGTCTGTTTCGTTCTTATTCCGAGGTCACTGTAGCCACCAGATCTAGTCCATATCCAGATCAGATGGTGGATCAGCACCTAGAGATGACCTTGACAGCCCTGAATCTCAGCAGAGACCAGGACAACTAGATGAGCCCCAGAGACAGATCCTCTCCGAACACCTTGTCACCTAGACAGCCATCGGGACAAGACCCGGGGGACCAGACCAGTCCTCTGCACAATCTAACTTTTTTGCAGTCTATAATTAAACTGCTGGTTTCGTCTGGCCAGAAGAGAATGGCACATTATTTCAACTCACTATTTCCCTGTTTAATACTGTATAAAGCTGCTTTGACACAATCTGCATTGTAAAATGTGCTATATAAATAACAGTGACTTGACTTGACTTTGCTCTACTGTTTGATCTACAATAATGCATTATAAGGAATGGACCTTCAATGATTTGTGATGGATCATCAACTAATTATGCAACTTCCTTGTAGGTGTGTTTAGTATATAGTGTTTTGATTAATCTCAAAGTGCATACAGCACAAAGTCTGGCAGTTGAGGCAAATTCTGTAAGCACTTATTTGAATTTATTTTTTTTTTCTTGTGCTTGCAGGTTCATTCCAAGAATCAACCCTGGTGGCACCAAACGCCATGCCAAACTTTGCCAAAATTACTGAAATTTAACACAAGAAAAATATGGTATAAAAAATATGTCACACAGATATGTGGTGCAAAAGGGAGAGTACAGACGCTCAGTTGTTCTGCAGTCATTATGCTATTATTGCACTGTAAAGTTATTTCTGGTTTTGATTAACGGAGAACCCAAGATGATGAACGGAGTGTAGCTACGTGAGGAGGACTATAACGTTCACTGGTACTCCCACGCAGCCTCTGATCGTTCATTCAGCACCACAGCAACCGAACAGCGACAGCGGTGTGCATGGGAACGGTTTATTTTAAAAGCTGTACAACAGTCATTTTTTGTTGTTGTTGTTGTTGTTTGTTTGTTTTTAGCGCACAAAAACGAATATACGCTATAACGGAACGTCATGTGATTTGATCGAGAGCAACGCTGCGCTGAGTAACATACTTTTTCTTGCGGTTCCTGTCATAAATAATGAAGTACTTTGAAATTGTTTGTTGTTCCAAAAGCGCAAACATCAATCGAGAAAAACGGAATCGCGACCACCTCTTGTCGAGGCGAGCGGTCCGCCACACCTGACTGTTTTTCTGCCTCCGGTTGTGACATGAAAACTCGGACCAGAAAGAAACGGATGAAAGGACGAAGAGCTGCAAAAGGCCATGTGGATTTGAAAGGGAACATATCAGATTGAGGTGGAAGCCCGGAACAATCCACAAGTCCGATCGCGACTGACAATCACAGGCATGGGGACACCAAAGATCAAGAGATGGTCGGTCTTGCAACCTGTTGTTGATCCCGAGTAGACAGAGATTTGATGTTGATTGTATCTAAATAGCAATGACTTGGTGGGGGGGAACACGTGCTTTTGATTGATTGATTGATTTGTCTTGTTTCTTGATTTGTGTTTCTTAACTCAAATACATTAATTTATTTGCGGAGCAACTATACTGGGAGCCTAGACTGGACATGAGCATAGATTGACGCGTTTTTTTCGGGAATCTAAAGGTATATTTATATTAGAGGGAAAAACACCCTTCACGGTTGGATAGTTACCCTGATTCTGACCTTCTCCAGCCATGGGTTGCCTTCAGAGCATCGCCTGCAAACCCCGAATTAAACGCGAGAACATCGTTGTTTACGATGTCTCTGCTACTATTGACCACTGCCCAACAGTGATCGAGGAGAATTCACCCATAGTGCTCCGCTACAAAACTCCGTACTTCATGGCCTCCGCTCGGATAGTAATGCCGCCGATCCCTCGAAACGAGGCTTGGATGGTGGGTTGGATTCAAGCGTGCACTCAAATGGAATTCTACAACTCTTATGGAGACCTCGGCATGTAAGCATAGTGCATGTTTTATGACTTAGTCATGATCATAAACACACAATTTAGACACTGATAAGAAATCATTCATATGGGTCAACGCCAAATGAGGATGTCCAAGATGACAAAACCTCTTTAAAAAATAAATAAAAAAAATAAATCTTAGGAAAAAAGCGCCAGCTTCTTGGAAAATGTACTACTGAGCCCACGTTTCAGGCATATTTACAAAACAGTTTATAACCAACAATTAACTCCAAAAACGTCAAGTATAACCATTAATAATAAAAGTAATCAAACATAACTTTTGAGTCATGATTCATGAATATCAAGAGTTATCTTAAAGTTACACAATTTGTCCTAAACAAAAAAGTTTTTTTTTTTCATAGTCAAAATACCTGATTTAAAAAATAAGTGAATTTAATTTCTTAAAAAAATATCAAAATGGATTTAAATTTGAAACTGAAAACAAGTTTGTTATAGAAGTGGATTTTTTATGTATTTTAGAATATGTCACTTTAGAAAATGTCACTAACCCATCCATCACTCTGTTAATGTAAGTAAATCTTTCATTTGTTTAATTATGTCTTCAAATAGTGTAAAGCAAAGGATAAATTCAGTGCAGTGCACCAGTGATTTATATTCACAGAGACTACATCAGCTCAGTGCTTGAGGGGAGGAGTGTTTGCAACTTCATCAGTCACTGCTCTTTCATTTATACTCCCACAAATGAGTTTCACGGCCTGTCACTGGATCAGACAGGGAGAGGCAGTGGATTAAAACAGAATAGCTGCTCTGAAACATCAGCGTGGTTGCGCGAGACAGAGTTTTGTATCGCAAGCGGATGCAATTATGTGCTCACTGCCTAATCTACAAATAAAGACAGAGCAGGAGAACGACAGAGACATTCTCACACCCACCCACGAGCCCTGTGACGCGTGATGTGGGCCCTTCTGATGCTGGCTGGGGGGCCTGTCTGTGTGGAGGTGTGGACATGTGTGTGGGGGTGTGTATTACTGCCTGAACGGGTGGTTGCGTGGGGTTTTCTGTGACACAGATGGTGCCGTACTGAAGAAGAAATGCCAGCGTCGGGTCATACCTAACAACACCCAGCCACATTAACGTCCTCTCACACTGAGTCATTTTACACTGGCAGCTGGGACCCTCATAATGAATGTCATCCTTAACCCCAATTATCATTTGTGCACTTGGACTCGCCATCTTTTTATACATACAGTGGTGGCCAAAATGATTAGAACATTTGTAT
Organism: Cyprinus carpio; assembly: GCF_018340385.1. NCBI lineage: Eukaryota > Metazoa > Chordata > Actinopteri > Cypriniformes > Cyprinidae > Cyprinus > Cyprinus carpio. The sequence continues at coordinate 10,794,120 of NC_056604.1, read as the reverse complement.
TTTGACCAGCTAAAAAGCGGTTTTAAGTCAGTTATTTCTATCTTTTGCTGTAGTGTGTCAATAGGAAATATCAGTTTATATTTCCAAACATTCATTTTGCCATTAACTGTAATAATCCAGTGAGATTTTTGTTTGTACAAGGAATCTGACAACAGCCAGTGCTTCACACAGAGATCTGATCTGATCATCATCAGTCTGTCTGGAGTGACATGAAGAAACAGAACAAACTGAGACAGACAAAACCCAGAAGAACTGTGGCAATGTCTCCAAGATGCTTCGGGATACCTACTTGCAAAGCTACAGTACTGTTAAAGGTTTTAGGCACTTGTGTAAAAATGCTGTAAAATGAGGATGCTGTCAAAAATAATGTCATAAATAGATTTTCTTTATCAATTAACTTCTATTAACTAAATTAAATTAACATTTGGTGTAAGCATCCTTTGTGTTTAAAGCAGCTTTTGTCCTAGATGCACTTGCACATAGTTTTCAGGTAGATTTGCAGGAAGGTTTCTTGAAGCATCTTGGAGACGTTGCAACAGTTCTTCTGGATTTAGTCTGTCTCAGTTTGTTCTGTTTCTTCATGTCACTCCAGACAGACTGATGATGATCAGATCAGATCTCTGTGTGGAGCACTGGCTGTTTTCAGACAAAAATCTCACTGGATTATTACAATTAATGGCAAAATTAATGTTTGGAAACATAAACTGATATTTCCCACTGACACTCTACAGCAAAAGATACAAATAACTGACTTAATACAATTTTTTAGCTGGTGAAAATACTAGTGTTCTAACCATTTTGGCCACCACTGTATATTCAACAGCACAATTGGGGTTGTTTGTTTAAAGTCTAAACATTAATTTCCACAGGTCAAGCTGGGAGCTGCCAGAGTTACGTGAAGGACTGGTGAAGGCCATCAGCGACTCGGATGGCATGAGTTACCCATGGTACGGAAACACGACTGAAACTGTGACCCTCTCTGGCCCCACATCCAAACCTTCACGCTTCACTGTTAGCATGAACGATAACTTCTACCCCAGCGTAACATGGGCCGTACCAGTGAGCGAGAGCAATGTGCCTTTGCTTACACGAATCAAACGTGACCAGAGCTTCACCACTTGGCTGGTGGCTTTGAATATGGCCACACAGGAGAAGATCCTCCTGCAGACAGTGAAGTGGAGGATGAAAGTGGACATCGCTGTGGACCCCTCCAAGCCGCTGGGCTCTCGAGCAAGACTCACCGGCCGGGTGAACCAGGACCAGCCCAAGGTGTTGACCCATATGGAGCCGATCCCTCCTAACGCTTTGGGTAAACCCAATGCTAATGACGCACAAGTGCTAATGTGGAGGCCCAAGCGAGGACCACCATTAGTGGTGATACCCTCTAAGTAGCAGGTTGTGGCAAAACTTGAAGGTTTTTAATCAAAATAGTCAATCTGCCTTAAATCCACACTGCTGCCTTTAAAGATATACTCGGTTCTTCAACAGCCTTGGGGACAGTTAAAGGGACAGTTCATTAAAAAAATGAAAATTCTATAATCTTTAACCCCCCCCCACGTCACTCCAAACTTGTATGACATTTGTTCCTTCTGCGGAGCAAACATGAAGATATTATAAACAATGTTTTTGTCCATCCAATGAAACAAAACATTGGACCCTACTGACTTTCATTGCACTGAGAGGGAAAAACCCATACACTGAAATGTTTTGCATTCCACAAAAGAAAAAGTCAGACAGGTTTTGGAAAAATTATAGTTTGGGTGAACTGTCCCTTTAATTTGATACTGACATTTGCCTTAAATCCTCAGACTCAAGTACAGGAGAATAAACAATACTTCTGCTTTACATAAAAGGATACTGGACCAAAAAAAGAAAAATCCTGTCATAATTTACTCACATTCATGTCGTTCCAAACCTGACTAATACACACACACACACACACACACACACACACACACACACACATACATATATATATATATATATATAGATGATTTTTTGCGCATCATTGATCATTGTTCTCTGATCATTGATCAATGAAATTTTCATAACATGAGATCTGTAATTTAGTTTAAATATGAATTATTACAGCACTCCTCGCTGTCATTAAAGCATTGCATGCCACAGGAAAGTGATAAGCGCATCCACTACAAATATGTCTAAATTAATATAATTTTGGTTTAACTTCTGCGTAATGACTTTATGAAATTTCAGTTATTATCTCAATTAATGGGAGTGGAATATTTTATGTAAATTGAAATGAAAACAGTTTAAAATCCTTGTTTACTTCATAACTTTTCTCACTCCAAAGAGTGCATACGCACAGTCAAGAGCATCCGTACGGTGCCCTTATATTTACGGCAAGTTTATTTTTTATAAATCCAGATACGTGCGTGAAAAACAGCATACGCTCAAAATGGCTATAGAAATGTGCATACACTGTTTTCCATGCCTGTTTATACATCAGGCCCCTGGGCATGAAAAGAGGACTGTGAGGCCCCTGGACTGTGAATACCGCTGCAGTGGAAATGAGAGAACTTCAGCTGCTTAAATTTCTATGCTCTAAACTTAATGTCTGGAGCTGTCTATTAATTCACTCTTCTGCTCATCTGGGAGCGAGGGAATCGAGGGAGGGGAAGAAAGAGATTTAAACAGTGCTGCAAACACCAACTCCCACTGCAACTCATTAGAGAGGTGAAAACCATCCGGACCTTCCTACGGAGATAACAAACACACATCCAGACACAAAAGCACAACAAACGCTGCCTTCTTTGAAGTATCCTCCTCTTCCTCCTCTAAAGAATCCTGCGCTTGCACAAATTACAGTGGAGTGATTATTTGATTATCAAAAATGGACCCCATCCGTTCACTTTAAAGCATTAAAACCACTGGATTTGTATAAACTGAATTCATGATGCCATATGGGATATGCAGACATTAAAAACGACCCAATGCTGGTCTTCAGAGGTCACCATAGAGTTTATTGATTTTGAGGGTCACAGTGTGTTCTGAAGGACTGGGGCAGCTAGAGTTGTCCTGACTGTAAAATCTATTTGCCTTTAAAATGAATTGCCTTTTTCAAGCTGTGACTGCATGCATTGTTTTTACACCTTTTGAAAAATACCAAGCCTTTTCTTTTCAATTTTGTGCTGCCCTTGTGAAAATGTGTGTATAGTTAAAAAATAAAAATAAAAATTATACACCTGATTTATTATTACTCCTCACCATGTACTAATATAGCTTCACACATAGTGCAAAGTTGCTAAAACAGCACTTCCTTGCATATATAATGGAGTAACTCAAGTATTCTTTGTTTCCTGGTGACAGAGGTAATCTGTAAAATAACTGGCTGGCATCGTCTTAAGTATCATTATCATTTTCATTATAATAATATCAAAAGTTTACATTCTGTTCACAAAAGATCCCTTATTCCCTCAATTTCTACTAACCTAGCAACTCAGTCAATTAAAATAGCATAATTTTTTTTTTAGAATTTGCAGTTAAAATAATGACACAAAAATACAGTGATGCAACGACCCCCTCAGTAACATCCATTGCAGAGTTTCTGCGAGATTCAAGTTTTATTTGTGGCAAATTACTGCAGGCCACTGTTGCGAATCAAAAGCAGCCATTGCCCCTTGAAGATGAACGGATATTAAATGACCAAGAAAAGCCAAACAAGTTTTGTGTCATTTGAAAATAGCACGTTTTTTTAATCCATCACACATTAATGTGATTAGCGCCAATTAATATTTTTCACGTAAAACATGAGTTTCACTGAAACCAGAGACCCGGAGCATTTCTCCCAGTGTGCTTCAGCTCGGCACTGCACAGCAGTGGCCCAGCCTGTTATCCAACCTTGTATCAATCCTTTTCCTGCTCTCTACGCCTCCTCTCCCCTTCTCTTCTCTGCCCTTCCACTCATTTCATCCTTTTGTTCCACTCCACTTTCACCTCGTCCATCCCCTTTTCATGCCCTGCTTGGGTTGGGTGCCGGCTTGCTCTCATATCCATAGAGAAACGTCGCCATTATGACCAATACTGTGCCCAGGAAGAACACACTGGACAGAAAAGAAGAACAAGTGGGTTTTCAGTTATTTCAATTAAATACCTTTTTTTTTTTTTTTACTTTAAATCAATTTAATTTAAAGCATTTATTGATCACAAGACATAAAAAAAATGTCCTTTTTACCTGGTAGGCTCAAAATCCTCAAGCCAGAAATATGAAATGAATGTTGAGAGGATAATTGAGAGTGATGTAGCAAAGCCTTTCAGTATGTTGTCAGCATACTTGATGACAGCAGCTATCACGAGCCCTCCAAGAGCCTGTGGGAAATAAAAAAAAAATCAATTTATATTGTTGCACATTAATGTGTTGCAGGGGAAAAGCTCTTGTGTTGCTTCCTGTTAGCTGTTGATGATGAAGCAATTATCAGTACTGACTCACATGTAAACTTGTTTGCACTTCAGAAGTCTTGTACTAAAAAGTGTTCAAGCTCACCTGGAGAGCGACCACAATCCAGGTCAGTGTGTTGTAGCCCTGAAACATTCCGTGCTCTTGGACTCTGTCACCATCATAGGCCAACATCCCGAAGATTCCAAAAACCAGGCCAAATATGCCTGCACACAGAAGACACAGAGGACAAAACATCTATAGATCAAATTATAGGTTATCACATTATGTTGGCACTCATTGATGAACAGAGATGCTTTTTTGGCTCAGCTCATTATGATGAACAGAAGTTCACATTAGGAGGTGAATCACTACAGGCGCTCACTTCACACATTGCCATTTATAAATAAACCCTACACTGAGATTCCACATGGCAAGAATGAAAACACACACGCATAAATATTAGCCTTAAGTTCCTGAATGTGACGGTTTTGTGAAAGGATTTTGCTTGCTAAAAGATATAAAACCTAGCTGTTTGAAATTTGAGAAATACAGATTATAAAGATGGTTAACAGACTTCTAGTGTAAAAACAGGTTATGTATGTCATCCTCTGCACTGAATGGGTGCCGCCAGAATGAGAGTCCAAACAGCTGATAAAATCATCACAATAATCCACAAGTAATCCTCACAACTCCAATTAAGGTCTTGTGAAATGAAAAGATGCGTGTTTGTTATAAATAAATTCATCAAGGCATTTTAAATTCAAACTGTCACTTGAGGTGAAAAAAGTCCATAATTCATAATAATGCTTTCTCTATTGAAAAATCCATCCCCTTTTGTCTTCTCACATCAAAATCCATCAACATGTTTGTTTAATGCAGTTTATGACAGATTTCACTTGATCTTTGCCTATTTCTCTCCTGATTCAGATGATAGTTTTTTTTCGTAGATGGATAGCAACAGTTTAAAGATTTTTTTTTGCTTCACAAGACATACTGGATTTGTATTATTGTGATGTTTTTAATCAGCTGTTTGAATTCTCATTTTGATGGCATCCATTCACTACAGAGGATTCATTAGTGACCAAGCGATGTCATGCTACATTTGTCCAAATCTCTTTTGTTTTGATAAAGAAACAAACTCATCTATATCTTGGACGGCCTGAGGGTAATACATTTAAATTTTTGGATGAAACCCTCTTTTAAATTCAATATAGGGATGTTTAGTATAATATAAGAGCCATTTTCTTTATAAACACTTACCAAGCTGGATGTTTCGGACCCAAACACTCTGCTTGGTCTCTTTAAGGATTTTCTCAAAGTAGACACCAGCAAACCCACTAGAGCAACAGGCTACCAACACAGCCACCAGCCCTACAAACTGTGAGCCTGAAGTCAGCTGCTCTTTCTGTGGGTCTGATGGGGAGTCTGCCGGCCACTGTCCAAACAAACAGGCATAAATTACATGAATACATCAAAGACTATAACAAAACAGAGTTTTTTTGGCAGGTAAACTCTAATCGAGGTATTTTTACCTGTACAAGTGCAATGCCGGCCATAAGTATTAGCAGAGACAACCACTGGTACACCCCGAGCCTGCGGCCCAACATAAAAACAGAAAACAGGGCTGTGGTCAGGATTTTCAACTGGTATGTCACCTAGAAGTGTACAAGAAAAAAAACATAAGAATGATAGCCATAAAAATAAGGCAACTAATGGACAGATAGTGGCTTACCTGGTAGGTAGCTGCATCAAGGTTGGACAGTGCTACATAAAGCAGGTTATTCTGTAGCGTGTAGATCCCTGAAGGAATTGCCAGCTTCAGCGTCTCTATAGGCTTGTGTAGAATCTCTTGTCTCAAAATACTGCTCAGTGCTCGGCCGCTGTAACCTGTTTCACACAGATACAGCAGTTACCCGGCAATAATGAATCAAATTCACAGCCATTTCTCCCAATGTAGATTTTCATTTTAAATAAATGATGTTCTTTTAAACACAAAAATATGAAGCAGCACAACTGTTCTCAACACTGATAAGAAGAAATGTTTCTTAAGCATCAATTCAGCATATTAGAAATAATTTCTGAAGGATCACGTGACACTGAGATGCATTCGATAATATTTCACGATGGCTGTGTCCGAAAGCCTAGGCAGCTGACTTGCTGCCTTATCAGCATTTTTGCACGAATGCACCTCATAAAACTGATTTCGGACAGGCTTCTGAGTCAGCATAACGATTTAATGATCTACAACAAAATAGAACAAGTTTTGGTGATAACTAAACAAATATTTAATTACTATAATACTGATTTCTTGCTAGAAATAACATCAAAAGTGCAAAAGGTTAGAAATATACATTTACACACAGAAGGCAGCATTTTAGAGCTTTCGGTCGTAGCCAATATTACTGTTTTCACTGTAATTTTTAGTTAAATAAATGCAGCTTTGATGAGCATAAGAGACTTCTTTCAAAACCATAAAGATCTTTTTTGTTTTTACCAACCCCAAACTTTAGAATGGTAGTGTATATTTCACAAAAAAAAAAAAAAAAAAAAAAAAAAAAAAAAAAAACCCTTAAAAATATCTGTATCAAAGGTTGATATTATCAGCACTTACTAGAAAAAAGGAATCACTGGATTTAGCAAAATTTGCCAGATTAGGGGTATCAAATATTTGAAAAAATATTCAAAATCTGAAGCAAAATGTCAATGTAGAAATTCATGACTAGAATTATACATTCTGTTTTGTTTTATGACTGTGAATTAATTAGTAATCCGCTTACTACTTTTGGGTGGACAGAAATTGTCTACATACATATTTACACTATTTCTTCTATGTTTCCCATACAACTGTTTACAAAGACTGTTGCACCATAAATTTGATTGTATTTTCTTCAGTCTATTTCCCGTCATGTTGGAGGGAACAGCAGGGTCATGAATTGATTAAAGAGCTAGCAAAAACAATAAAAAAAAAAAAAAAATAAAAAACAATAACAAAAAAATAAAAACAATCACAATAAAATACTGAATTAACACTTAATGGGACCCCCTCAAAAACCAGATGTTACATCTCAAGGGGTTTATCCTATTAATAAAATTTACTTCAAATTAAATATTATATATATATATATATTATATATTATTTGTTTACCTTCATGTCATGTGATCATTAACCAACATATGCAAATATGTTATAAAATTATTGAAATATTAATTTAAATAGAGACATTATAGTAGGGCTGCAAAATGATTAATCGTGATTACTTAAATTAAAAATAAAAGATTATGTTTACATACTATGTGTGTGTACTGTGTATACTTATTATGCATTTATAAATACACACACGTATATTTAAAAAAAATATTTGTATGTATATGTATGCATTTATATTTTATATATAAATCTAACATTTTTATTTAATATATACATGTATGTGCGTGTATTTATATAATGAATATACACAGAAAATTACAATTAATCAACATACATCCCTACATACGAATACAATACAGATTACATTACAATAAAAAAACTATAACCACACTACAACAATACTATGTTGCTTTCAGGAAAATATATCAAAAACAATCTCAAGGATGAAGGAAGCCCCATGAAACTCACTATGATCTTTGAAGACAAGCCCCACACAGGTGAGGATCTTGAGGAACTCGGCCACCACCACGGCAGAGGAGGCCAGGTAACGTGGCCCGTCGCCCTGCAAGGTGCGCGAGTAACGCATGGTGAGCACCAGGGACGTGGTCTGGAACACCAGGATCCCCAGAGAGAGGTACTTCAGCTTGGCTGATGCCATGATGACAGCCTCTCACAAGGACACCACGACAGACTGGGTTGACATGAGAAAGAAAGGGGCAAAGAGCAGACAGATGTTGAAATACAATGTTGTCCCAGCTGGCTCTGCAAACATTAATGTCCATAAACAAAAGCTATAGTATCTTTAACCCAGAAATATTAACCCTGCAGTTTACTAAATGTAGGACACTGAAAGGGATAGTTCACCGTCAAATGAAAAGTGTGGCATTGATTTACAGACAGACTTCATTCGTTCAGTGGAAAGACAAATTGACACCTTGGTCACCATTCAGTTTCACTGCATCTTCTTCAATACAGTGGAAGTCGATGGTGACTGAGGCTGTGATTATGCTTTACATCTCCTTTTGTGTTTCAACTAAGGTAATACAGTGAACAACATGAGGGGTGTACTTAATGACATATTTATTACTTATAGTTTAAAAATGGCTAAATTGGTATCAAAAAAAAGGAGAAAGAGAGATAATATTCTGCAACTTAAGCTTAAATACAGTCAGCTGTAAAGCGTATTTACGCATAAGTGGCTGAATGAATATAACTTAAATGACTAAAAATGATCCAAATAATAAAACTAAGCAGACGTTTAGATTTAACTTGGTATAATAGCTGGAAATATCACATATTTTCACACTCTCACCTTTTCTGAAGACTACTGCAAAGATCCGGAAGAGTTGCAGTTTGTGAGTAGGAGTTTGAATACAAACATAAACGTTAAAAGCCCGTCAAAGATCCATCCTTCAAGATGCGTTCTGCATAAGTTGAATGTAACGTTACACACAGTGAGTTAAATAGTTCTTATTCTTATTTTGACAGTTGCACACTGAAAGCTGCTGCAGCTAAGCTATTATCTGAGGAAATCAACCGTTCTGGGTGTTTCTCGCACATGATGATCTGCTATGTGTCCACCCATGCCGGATACCCTCATTTATCAAGAATGAAAAGCAGACTGTCAAGTGAAGTGTAGAAAATCTTCATATGATTCTCAAAAATCTTGCAGTACACTTGCAGTGTTTTGTTTCGATCCTTATGTGTCGTTGTCGCCACCTATCGGTTGGCGGACAGAATGATGTCGAACTGAACCTTCACTGAGAAGCGCGCATTCCCCTGCTTGGCTGCTTTGCATTGCATTCATTACCCTTCGTTTTTTTTTATCTTTGTTATAAAATGTTTGGTGTGTGGAGATTCTAAGAAATCCACATGGTGATAGAGATTCTGAGAAGAAGTCCACATATTTAAATTAAACCCAAGTGTTGTTGAGAGATTCTGAGAAGTCACGTACTCAAAATGTGTTCTATTCATAATGATAAGTTTCATTTCAAAAGTTAAAAATTAATATTTCATGGTAAGGATCTGTCTCATATATATATATTAACAGGTTTCATTTTTATATTCAAAAATGTTTTTGGTAAACTTTATGGTATATTTCATATGTAATTTCACAGTATTTCTAACTGCGTAGTCAGCTGAGTCTGTTTAGCATATGAAGTTGAACTGCACGTATTGTTCTTTTGTATCAATATTTCTTAGAATTATCAGTATGATACTTTGAATCTAAAAAAGGAAGAAGTCCAAAATCGAGACATTGACTAGACTATTTTTAAAGGTCAGGTGTTATTAGTGATAGCCAGATGACGACTTATGTCTAGAACAACAGTATATAAGATAGACTCTGCAAAATAGAGGGGGGATTTTTTGACTTTCTGAGACTCTGGTCTCTCTATCTTTTCAACTCACTTCCTCTTCTTTGGCTTCACTCGACCACTCTTAGACTCAGACTCAGAGATCTTACAGGTTTTTATTCAAATTCAGATACCTTGAAATTCAGATACTTTGACACTTTTATATTTCGATACTTTAATATTTTAATACTTAATACTTTGGTATTTTTGATTTAAAACAAATAACTGTTTATGTTTTACTTACAATTTTATTAATGTTTTGATTAATACTGGTTGGGTTCAATCCATCATAAATGGATTGTTATTAAAAATGTACTAACATTGGATTTACATTTTCTATATTTAAAGGTTATTATTATTATCCAGAACTTTATTTCCAAGTTATGATTTGTTGTTTCTGTTCTCTATACTCTTTTTAATAAATTTACATATTATTACACCTTGACCGTCTGAATTGGATTAAATTTTGCATCAATGTTCTTTGTACACTTTTCTTTTGCAAGTAGTGGGCAACTGAAAGACACATATAAATCAACCTAATAAATAAATATATAACAACAATTAGACAGAGAGACAGAGAGAGAGAGAGAGAGAGAGAGAGAGAGAGAGAGAGAGACTCATTCATTTAGCCAGATCAATTTGTAAAGGTTTTCCTTTATTTGCGTTTCATCTCTATTTTAATCATCAGCTGTCTTGGATTATTTCCAATACACAGTTTTTTTTTTTTTTGTTTTTTTTTTAAATCACAAACTGTTATCTATAAAATACTAAGACGAAACATTTACTTCATTCTAGCATACTGCATTGTATATATTTGGTGAACAGGAAAAGAAAGTACAATAAAAAAAAAAAATTATATACAGCACATATAAAATTAGCTTTGCATAACATTTGGGTGAAGACACAATGTTCTAAAACCTTTGCTTTGATCTTTATTTGGTGGACTAACACCCATTAAACTGTTTAATAGGCCCTTAAGTGCTACAGGATATCAACTGTTTCCAAAAAGAACATGCAATATGGAGCCTATAGTACATAAAGGTTTCTATTTGCATATATTGACCTTGAGCACACTCAATATCACTGATCCACCCACCTGCACAAATACAGCATACCGGAAGTTCATAAGACCTTTGACAGTATTTCATCAACACTCTGGCTAATGTATGCATGCATCTCTAAATACTATTATGAGTGTTTATTTGGCGTTTCAGAGACCCAGGGGCTTTATTGTGCAAAACACATTTAAAAATGTGATTGTACTAATCAGTTTTATAAAGCTGTGCTCAAAAACACAAAATAGAAAAAGTGAAACAGCACATTTAGATTGTATAAAGTATTATTTCTTAATTACCAAGTGATTCATACGGTTGCACAGACAGGCTGATTGTATTTAGGATGAAGGAAATACATGACATGTATTTAAAACTTGTGTAAATAAAAGATAACTTCAGAACGAGTTAAACTGCTCAGAATATCAATATACAGTAACACAAAAAAGGCAGAACAAAACTAATAAAATAGTAACAATGGTTACAAAGATGTAAAAGGCACTGATAATATTATGTATAAACATTTAGTTTTCCGAAAGTTTCACGTGGCTTGATGATGGCAGCTGGAATTCCTCTGTCATGTTTGTGTGGCCACCGAATACTGCATACCATTTCAAAAGAAACAAAGTGGAACCCATTCATATTTACACACCTCCTTCTACCTCTCTTAATCATTGGCAAGGCAAAGGATAAACCGTAACAGACAACAAAGAAATAACATAAAAATGTAACATTTAACTATTTACTCCACAGTTTAGCTCTGAACCACACATGAATGAATGAGATGTATGTGTAGAACATTCATGTTACCAATTGCAAAAAAAAATACCTCCAATTCATTTAAGAAACATTACAAAAAAAAAAAAGAGAACACATGAAAGCTGACCCATTATATAAAAAGATTAAATTATCAGTTAAAAGCATAGCTCACCAATAAACTCTGATGTACTTTCAAACCTGTATGACTTTCTTCTGTGGAGCACAAAAGATGATATTTTAAAGAATGTTTTTCAATGAAAGTCAGTGAAGTTCAAACCAACCTTAAACCATTTGATTTCGTTGTATGGACAAAAAAAAAAAAAAAAAGACATTTGAAAAAAAATCTCCTTTTGCGTTCCACAGCAGAAAGTAAGTTATTCAGGATTGAAAAAACAGAAGAGTGAGTAAATGATGACAATATTATTTTTCGTGTGAACTATCCCTTTAAGGTTGGTACCAACTAAGCATATCTGGTTTTTAACATCAACAAAAATGATCAAAAAAGACAGCAGATTAAATAAGAAAATTTCCTTCAAATTGTAAAATGTTTGACTAAATCTTGAAATAAATTTCCCCAAATTGGGGACAGTAACCACAATCGAGACTGCTTAAGTTAGGCACTGTGATTGTCCATTGGTAACAGTGACCTAGATCGTAGATGGCTGTTAACAGGATTCCCGAGTTGTTAAAGCTGTTTTTCACTTTTCTGTTTAGTCTGGTGTGTGAATGGGAATTTACAATACGCAAACTTCAAAGTCAACATGCAGAGCGTAATAAAGACTGGAGAAAAATATAGAAATGATAAATGGCCACTCCTCTGGCAGCTGAAGTGAGAGACAAACAAAACAGCCGTGCAATTAAACTATTCAAGTTCCTACGCATACACGCTGCTTCGCTGTGACTGCTGCGACTGCGACGGCTGCGCAGCCTGTGACGGGGGCTGCAGCTGGGCTTGTTCAGGAATGTGTGTGTGGCAGGAAGGAGGCAGTGTGTGGGGTGTCCTAGAGGGGTTGGACTTGTTGTGACATCGGACCAGTCTGAGTTGGAGTGGGGCGATGAAGAGGACCAGGGGTCGGGTGATTCAGGCGAAGGAGTGAGGTAGGGGTGTTCACTGGGATTGCGTGCGGGATGACCGGGGGTGGTTCCCTCAGAGCCGGCGTTGGGGTAGCTGTGTTGGGAAGGTGGCGTTGGATATTTATCCACAGGGCTCTTGCGTGGCTGATAGGAAGCTACTTGTTGTGCTTGGCTCTCAGGCAGCCCGTGAGGGAGTGTGTGGTTGTGACCATGGGGGTGCGTAAGGGTGTGCGACAGGCCGTGCTGCATTCCCACGTTTGGCATGGGGTACATCATACTCTGGTTACAGTGCAGGTGCTGACTTTGTGCCTGATTTTGCCCCTGTGCCTGCATCTGCCCCTGTTGCGCCTGCTTGAGGAGGCTCTGCCCGTTGCCTGCTGACATCATTTGGAAGGTGACAATGGGTGGCAGCTGTTCACGGCTCATGGTGACATTCATCGGGGTGAGCATGCCTGGGCTGTGGTGCTGCTGCATGCTGGTGTGGCCCGCATTCATCTGTTGGGGTTGCATGAGGCCAAACATGTGGCCATTGTAGCTGTGTTTGGCCAAACTCACCCAGCTTTGCTGTTGGCTCAACATGTGACTCACAGGAGGCAGCATGGGCCTCACGGACGGGGTGCTGAGCAGAGGGGGAGAATTCGCCGTGCTGGTGGTGGCCACTGCCTCTCCGGCGTACGAGTGTGGAGACTCCAGGGAATCCACAGGTGACATGGTGACCGAGCTCTCTGAGAGGCCGCCAGCTGCTTTGGTAACATTTCCGCTGGCTCCTGCCACCGCCACAACATTTGGTCCCTCTCCTCCAGCTGGCTTCTTCCGCCTCTTCGTCTTCATTTCTTTTAGATCTTTGGCTGTCCCGGCTGCAACAGTGTTTGCTTTTCCTCCTGCTCTGCGATTCTTTTTGCCCTGTGGTCCTGGACGCATGCCGATCATGAATCCTGTGCCATTTGTCCCACAGACCATGGAGGAGTGTCCCCCACCATTGCCCACGTGGTTAGGCCCAGAATGTGGGCTGTGCACCAGGTTGTACTGGTCCAACAGACGCACAATGTCATGATGCATTCGCTCTTGTGCAGTATCACGAGGCAGGCGGTCTAGGTGGTCGGTGATATCACGATTTGAATAATGATCTAGGAGAACTTGGGCCGCTTCAAAGCTGCCCTCCCTGGCAGCCAGGAACAAGGGGGTCTCCTCCTACATCACAGAACAAACAAAACTGAAGTGTTTGCTGACACACAAAACATCTGTGTACTCGAAAAGTGATTAAACATGCAGATAAACAAATAGACATGAACGAGTACCTTGTTGTCCTGCATGTCTCGATTGGCTCCATTCTTGAGTAGCACTAGAGTGGCGTCTACATTATTAACTGCAGCGGCCCAGTGCAAAGCTGACTTGCCTGAGAATAAGATGAGAGCGATGAGATTAAACCATTTTATGTCTAGATTTATTTCTTTCCATTTATCAACAAAGTTCTTTACTATGATGTATGTTCATACGGGCTTTCATCTTACCATGGTCATCCACAGCATTGACATCTGCATGGCAGTGCACCAGTTCCTCCACCATGCCCTCCACGGCCAGTCTGGCTGCTAGGATGAGTGGTGTGGTGCCGTCATTCATACGGGCATCAAGATCCGTGGCACGGTTACGGATGAGTATCTGGAGTTCAAAAACACAATTATGATTGGTATGTGCACGCTCAGAAAAAGAAATGAAAAATATACTATCTGCAAACTACAGTTTGTGTGTATGTGTCTATGTGTATATATATATATATATATATATATATATAAATACATGAACATTTTTCCACAGTGCAATATATATATATATATATATATATATAAAAATACATGAACATTTTTCCACAGTGCATGAGAACTGCCCACAGAAGAGATCTTCAGGAAATAACCAGAAGTTCCGATCAAAAACTAACAAAATGGGACCTAGATCAGCTAAAAATTATTTACAAAACAAAAACAATTACATGACAATTTAAAAAAAAAAAACTTGGAGAATAACAATATATTATGATATACACATTTTAATGCAAAAGTGAAAAATACTGAAAAGTATAATTTCCAAAGTGAAACTAGACTGATCACAAATTATATTGTCCCCCAAATATATAAATAATTAAGTATATAATTACTGTTATAAATAATGTTAAAATAAATACTGTCTTGTTTTTTCTATTATATCTAAAAATAAGAAAAATATTTGTATAAAGATTTACCATTAAAGAGCATGAAGATCATTATTTAAGAGCACTTTCTAGGTAATTATTATTATTATATATTTTTAATATTTTAGAGCTGTTGTATAGGTCGATTATATGTTTTTTACTATAGATATTTGCATGACTTATTTAATCATTTCCTTGAGTTTTCAAGGCATGGATGTCACAAGTTTAAATTTCATTGATAATTTCCATGACTCTGGGAAACCTGTAATTCATGATGAAGTTAGCCTTAGCAGGCATATGAGTACAAGCACATTCCCTCACCTGAAAGACTCCTTGGGCATCTGCCGCCACGGCCGCATGTAGAGGGGTGCGGCCCATGTTATCATGAGCATTGGCATCAGCACCAGCATCCAGCAGTCTCTTGGCGGCATCAGCTCGGGCGTATCGTGCAGCGAGGTGAAGGGCAGTCTCCCCGGTGCGATCTGTCTGGGCATTGAGCGATGCACCCTGTCCAATTAAGTCAGTTATGACGTTTGTGCCAGGCTCGTCAGCGCCACTTTCCTCCTCCTCATCTCCCAGCATGCTGCCACAATCGGGGCTGCTGCCACTTCGTAGAGATGCCAGCATGAGAGGAGTGAAACCATCTATGAGCATGAAAAAGAATACGGAGTAAGTAAAACTTTTTAAAAAGAAAACAAAAGATTGAAAACCTTCTTTCCTCATCTACTCAGATTGTTAGTAAGAAAGAGTCTCAGTCTGTTAACCTGGTCCTTTAACATTGACATCCAGGCTGTCCATGTCTATGTCCGCCTGAGGGGGAGTGAGTGTAATGTCCGCAGCTTTGTGGTGCTGCAGGGTCCACTCTCTCCTGTCCACTCCTCCATCCACTCCGACAGGAAGCAATGGCTTATCCTCCATCTGTGAGGTTGGATGGATCCATTCAGATTGATCATAAACAAAGGGATCTGTTACGGTCATCTTCAGGGCTGTGGAGGTACCGTCTCTTACCCTTGGCTTTTTAGACAGATGATCCTCCTCTGACCAATGATGGGTAGAACTGCCATCCATCAGCCCTCCATCCTGTGGTTTCTGCATGCTCCTGAAAGAAAGTAGAGGATAGAAAAAAGCGTTGACTTAAGATGCCACCTGAAATCAACAGGTTTACAGAAGAAAGAAAGAAAAAAGATTTAGGCTGTTGTTGCTTTTAAAGCATCATATATTCATTTTATCACATAAGTGCTAAAAACAAAAGAGATATGAAATTGCCAAATCAGACATTTTAAATAATAGCAGAGGTGTATAATGTGTTAAATATATACTACATAATATATCAGTTTAAAGCACACTGTCACATTATTTCTACTTATTAATCAGGAATATCCTGTGGCAACATGAAGGCAGCAAATATCTTGAGATCATTGTGGAGTTCAGGCGCACACTTACTTCATGCCAAAATCATCCTGTCCCACTGGCTCCCTCCGCTTGCTGTCTTTCTTTGCCAGGAAGCCATCAGGAAGCCATAAAGTCCCATGCTTGCGTTTACGCTTGGCAGCCAACACACCCAGCACCAAAATCAGCAGGATGATAGCAGCAGCCACAGCAACCAGGTACAGGAGAGGAGGCATGTGGGGTCCTGGACCTTTATCGCCTGAGGTGGAAGAGGATGGTTAACAAAGTTTATAAAGAGAGAACAACACAGTGAAAACCACAATTCATTTTTGCTAGGACCCTGTTTTACTAGGTCACTTACTGTCCACAGAGTAGACGGGGTAGGGCAGCTCTGATGTCAGGTACTCAGCAGCTATGAATGCTGCAGCCTGGTCTGCACTGGAGATGCATTCGTCCAAGTGCTGAGAACACTGTCGATTGTCAATCTCCAGGTGAACCTTCGATCTAAACCAAGGAGACATCCAAAACCATGTTAATTTATACAAACACAACAACATGAAGGTAAACAACAAAATGATCATTTCTGGGTGAGGAACATACCCAATAACCTCCCTCTCCAGCTCTCGTTTTCCACGTTGTTTCATAGTGGCAATATTGTCTTGAATTTCATCTTCCTCATTTCCATAGTATGGGTACACCATAGGTCTCTTATGCTCATCCAGCTTAATTCTCAGGTTGGTGTGCAGCAGTGTCCCCAAAGAGCGCAGGAAACCCTTAAGGTCACCCAAAAGCTCCTCGGGCTGCAGCAGCACCACGATCACCAGTGTACCATCAGCCAGCTTGGGTGGAGTATCTGTGGCACAGTCCAGACCATCCCAGCCACATGCTTCTGTGTTGCAGCCCTGGTTACAATGACCATTGGCGTAATGATCTGCACAGTATTTTTCATATCTAAGGAGAAATTAGGTTAAGAAATATTTATTATTATATATCATATGGAAATATTAATGAAATATATATATATATATGGGGCCTGTAAGATTTATTTTTGTTTTTGACCACAGTCAACATTCACCAATAAATTATTTGATCAAAAATACAGTAAAAACTGTAACATCTACATCTAAATGTTTTCATGCATTATCTTTGCAAGTTTCTCAAAGAAGAGCAGTAATCCTCTAGAGTGTGAGAAATACACTGGGACACATACTTGCAAGTGCTCGGGCCCGTCGATGAACCTTTCTGGCATTCAAAGCTGTCAAAAAGGCAGCCTGCATTGTCGCACTCTGGGTCACAGCGGCCATTATGGAATAACTCCCAGCAGGGTACGGAGGCTGTGCAGTTCTTCCAGGGCTTGTCCCAGTGCAGTGTACAGTCACCTCCATCCCACTCACATTCTGGGGTCCTACATTGTGGGTCACACACTTTGTCTCCTGCCCGCTGTTCGCACTCCGAATATGGGCAGGAAGGTTTATATACTTGACAGGTTGGCCCACTGAAGCCGGGTGGACACTGGCAGCTGAACTTGTTAGAATTATCTGGCATACATTTGCCACCGTTTTGACACATGCAGCGGTTTGTGATGCTCTCGCAGTGCGGTCCGGTAAAACCCATTGGGCAGCGGCACTGTGGGCGACCCTTTATCTCCACGCACTGTCCACCATTTTGACAACGCAAACTGGCACAGGAGAATATCTCAAAATCACCACAGTTGAAGCCAGTGTAACCCTGAAAGATTCACACAGAGGCTGTTAGACCCCAAAAATAAAGCAAATCATGGTGCTACCTTACAACGAAATGACTGGGGGCAAGTAAGACAGCAGCAGTGAGTGAAAGAAGAGTCAAAGACAAGTTAAGAGGGAATCAGACTTTCACTTCATACCTGATTTATGCAGCTTCAGTCTTTAGTGCAAGCATGAGAATAAGGAGAGAAACAAGCAGCCTTGAGAAAAGCAAACATTTTCACTCAAAGCAAAACAGAATAAAGCAAAGCTAATGCAGCCATTAAAGGTTGTAAAAGAAATGTTGGAAAGCACAGCAAGAGACATATTAGTCATTTAAATACCCTCTTCTCAGAGGGCAGTTAGTAAATATTCAATAAAGGCTTTAAACAGGGAATGCTACACAGTACAGCAAAAATGTAATTGCTTGCACATGCACACATACACACTAGCATTCAAAAGTTTGGGGTCAGTGAGATTTCCATTTAAAACATAAATGCTGTTTTTGTTTTTGATTCATCAAAGAATCCTTCAAATTAAACAGTGTAACTGTTTTCAACAGTGATAATAAGAAATGCTTCTTGAACATGAAATCAGCATATTAGAATGATTTCTCAGGGATATTGTGACACTGAAAATTGCTGAAAATTTTGCTTTGCATTCACAAGAATAAATTACATTTAAAAAATATTAAAATAACTTTGTTTAATGTTAATTTTACTGGTTTTACTGTATGTTTGATCGAATAAGAGATTTAAAAAGCTTAAAAAAAAACAACCCAACTTTTGAATGGTTGCATACACACATATAACTACTAACTCTGCACTTACAGGTTGGCAGGTACAGGTGTATCCATGTAATAAACTTGTGTTCATGGCACATCTACCGTTGTTGTGGCATGGCTTGGACTGGCACAGATCCACCATTAACTCACAATGTTGCCCTACAGGAGGACGGAGAGCACAAAAGTGTGTAACAAAGAAAATAGTTCATTTGAACCACTTTAAAACAGTAAGTATAATAATCTATGATTCCAAAATAAGACCTCACCAGTATAACCGAGGCGACAGCGGCACTGATAGTTATTGGTGAGCGGCACACAGTCAATGGTGCCAGATGGATGGCAAGGTCCAGAAAGACACTCGTTCACATCTCCCTCACAATGCTCTCCAGTGAAACCAGGAGGGCAGGAGCAAGTGTACCGCCCCACACCATCCACACACTGGCCGCCATTCTTACAGCGTGCGCCGAACTCTGGGGCGCATTCATTCACGTTCACCTCACACTGCAAACCTGCACAACAGAGAAGATGTGGTAAGGGGACATTTACATATCAGTGTAACATCTGAACATTAAACATACTGCATTAAGAATCATTCATACCTTTGGTGCCAGGAGGACATGCACAGGAGAAGCGGTTGATCAAATCAATACAGGTACCTCCATTGCGACAGGGATTCGACTGGCACTCGTCAACATCATATTCACAGTTCACGCCCTGATAACCTGCTTTACACTAATAGAGAAAGTGAGAGGTTTAGATAATAAAAGATAAACAGATTGCTCTATTGTATATTATTTCTATATACACTACTGTTTAAAAGATTAATGTAATTTATTCCTGTGATGGCACAGCTCAATTTTCATCATCCATTACTCTAGTCTTCAGTGTCACATGATTCTTCAGAAATCATTCTAATATGGCCATTTGGTGCTCAAGAAACATTTCTTATTAATAATTTTATTAATATTGAAAACTGCTGCTTAATATTTTTGTGAAAACTGTAATAGATTTTTTTCCCCCAAGATTCTTTGAATAGACGTTTAAAAGAACTTGTCACATAAAATATAAATGTCTTTATAATGTCACTGTATTTACCCCAAACTTTTGAACAGGGGTGTGGATCAATGTTAGTAAGTGAGATTGGTTTACCTTGCAGTCATATCCACTCTGATAGTCCACACAGGTACCTCCATTTCTACAGGGGCTGGAATGACATTCATCCACATCGATCTCACAGTAACTGCCCATATAACCTATCTGACACATACACTGGTGTGTGTTGTCTTTGTCGATACACCGCCCCGCGTGCTCACACACCATGTCCACCGCCACACCTGCAGCATATCAGAAGCAACATTAAGAATTCAACCAAACCTGCAACTTAATCTCCATTCCATTTTGCTGCATTTCAAAACAGTTACAGTGAAATTAGTCACTCTGTCTAATCTCTCACCCTTGTCTTTTGCAACAGTCTGACAGGACTTATTAGGGATGTCACAGTACAGGCCTGTCCAGCCATGCTGACAGCTGCATCTCCAATCCATCTCCTTCTGGATGCATGTGCCTCCATTCTGACACATATTCTGACTGCACATGTTCACCATTGACTGCAGAATGAAATTAACTACACTTTATTCTCTTTCCTACTGAAAACCAAATTTCAACACAGGACAAGAATCATTTAATTATTCCAACTGCGTATCTAGTATGTATTTACTGAGATGAAGGATATTTCATGTTTTAATGGCAGTTAATTAGCAGACAGTCCAACATGTAGTCATTGAGCAACATCAGACCATGTGGGTTTGCAATCTAAAACTGAATGGACAGTTTTTACCTCGCAGGTTTTTCCGTTATACATCAGTGGGCAGGTGCAGTGGAAAGTCCCCAGGCCGTCTATGCAGGTGCCGCCATTTTTACAGGGATGAGAGTCACACTCATTCAGTTCATACTGGCAGAACTGACCCGAAAAGCCATGCCGACAGCGGCAGGTGAAACGGTTAATTCCATCCACACACGTTCCATTGTTGAGACAAGAGCTATGGAGTAAAAGAGAGAGAAAAAAAATTGATACGCATGTATATGATACAATGAAATAAAAGAATACCTGGATAATTTATATGGAAATCGTACGTCTCAGTGCAATCTGGGACATCACGTTCACAGTTGATGCCGTCATAGCCAGGCGGGCACTGGCATGTATAGCTGTTCACATAATCAGTGCAGCGACCTCCATTCCAGCAGGGATTGCTAGCGCACTCGTCCACTTCCTCCTCACAGCGCTCACCATAGAAACCAGCTCTGCACTCGCACAAGTACCGGCCCACTTTATCGAAACACGTACCCCCATTACGACATGGATCTGGAGAAGAGAGCAAAAACTTTAATGGGTTTTTCAAGCTGGGGTCCAAAGACCCCTAGTAGGCCACAAATGAGTTAACATGAAAAAGATTTTACAAAATAAATCTCTAAATAATGTGCATATAGATGTATATAGATATATTCCTTGGGATGTTAAACTTATTTTATTTGGTCATTTAGTTGATCTCTGATCACTAGGCTACACTACTCTCTTTCAAACAAACAAACAAGGATGCATTTAATGTCTGTCACTCATCCACAACATGTGAATGAATCTGTGTAGTAATGACACATACTGGAGCTACAGTCATCGATGTTAGTCTGGCAGTTGACCCCACTGTATCCAGGCTGACACTCGCATCGGTAGCTCCCCACTGTGTTCCGACAATGACCTCCATTCTGACACGGATTTTTCTTGCATTCGTCTACATCCTCAGTGCACTGGGCTCCTACACATATGTATCAGACAGACACTCTTGAAATGTTTTGGATGGATTTTCATGAATTAAATCTACAACTGGGAATATTATGTGATCGTGATCAAAGTAAAGGTGTTATATGTGGTTGTCTCAACATCAAATATACTTGAGGAATGCAAACACACCCACAAACAAACTCAAAGCACTTACCTTCCCATCCACTGTGGCACAGGCAGGTGTAGCTGGTGTAATCCAGGGATGGCTGACAAACCCCTCGTCTCTGACAGGGCTGAGAATCACAGGGGACTAACTTATCCTCACAGTGTCTCCCTGAGAACCAAGCAAAAAATAAAATTAATTAAAAAATATATAACATTTTAATATGAATAAAAAAATGTATTAGTAATTAGGGCAATACACATATAGAGTGACAGGACAAAATCAATGAGATAGTGCCATACTCTTTCTCTTAATCAGCAGTGTTCTATTTGCATACATTCATTATTTAAAACATTTGTTTACAGGAGATGCAAGTTATTATTTTCTACTTTTCACATTGCATTATTTAATGTAATAGCCTATTATTTTACAAGAGAACAAGTTATTTTCTACTTTTCACATGACAATATTTAAAATGTATTTTGTTTGCGAGATATGCTGGATATTTTCTATTTTTGACATGGCAATATTCATTTATTTTGTTTGCATAAAAATGAAAGTTATATTCTGTTTCTTTTTTTAGGAAACATGCTTTTTACAATTAAACTGAAATGTGACATAAGACATCAGAGTTCTAAGATTTCAGAAATAAGATTTGGGGAAGTCGTGGCCTAATAGTTACAGAGTTTGACTCCTAACCCTAAGGTTGTGGGTTCGAGTCTCGGGCCGGCAATACCACGACTTAGATGCCCTTGAGCAAGGCACCGAACCCCCAACTGCTCCCCGGGTGCCGCAGCATAAATGACTGCCCACTGCTCCGGGTGTGTGTTCATGGTGTGTGTGTGTGTGTGTGTGTGTGTGTTCACTGCTGTGTGTGTGCACTTGGATGGGTTAAAATGCAGAGCACAAATTCTGAGTATGGGTCACCATACTTGGCTGTATGTCACGTCACTTTCACTTTGACTTTTTAGATATAGTTATATATTTCCTTCAATTATATAAAAAACAAATAAAAACTGAAAAATTTTTTTAATTTAAAATGCAGGTTTGGCATCATAGGAATAAATTACATTTTAAAACTGAAAAAATATTTAATATTGCACAATATTATTGTTTTTACTGTCTTTCAGACCCATTAAAATATCTTACAACGCCAAACTTTTGAACAGTAGTGTAAATAATTATAATCTTATTATTACATGTTGGGACTGAAATATTTTAATTAAACATATAAAGTGTGACAACAAAAGTGCCTATTCTGTAATTGAAATCCTTGTAAAACTGTGCACTGTAAATGTGTGTCACCTGTGTAAGGCAGAGTGCAGTGGCAGATGTAGCTGTTGACTCTATCCACACAGGTTCCCTGATTCATGCAAGGGTTTGACTCGCATTCATTAATATTTATCTCACAGTTCAAACCTGAAAGAGAAAAAAGGGCAAATCAGGAGTTGGGAATGGAATTGAACATCATTATTACTTTGTTTAGAAAGGCTAATGGATTACACGCCTTTACCTGAAAATCCACGGGCACACACGCAGGTGTAGCCATTGAGACGGTCATTACAGGTTCCACCGTTCTGGCACGGGTTGATCTGACACTCGTTCTTCTCTCTCTCACAGTTCTTTCCCTCCCAGCCTGGCTTACATGAGCAAAGATACCTACATAGACAGAAGATGAGACTAGTTGACATGAAAGAGATAACTGGCCATAGATGGTTTACACTAAGGCAAGTAAAATGACCTCTTACAGCAATGCTACAAATGCAACATGTATTTGCCATGTTAATCAATTTTACAGTTCTTATATAGAATTAAATAATGCTTATTGATCTCTATACAGATTATAACAGAACATGGAAGTAGGTTGTGCTACTAATAATCAGTATCGGCCACTTTGACAGGAAGATAAAAGCTGTTCCTACCCGTTCTGCTTTTCAATACACTCTCCATGCAGGCAGGGCATGGGGCTGCAATGGTCTGCACCTGAGTGACACAGAGGACTGTGAGTCCCAACTGGACACAAACACTGAAACCCGTTCACTTTGTCCACACACGTCCCTCCGCTCAGACACGGGTTCGAACTGCACTCATTTATCTCCTCGTTGCATCGCTCCCCTGAGAAGAAAAAGTGTGGTTAATGAATAAGACTGATTGAATGCTTTATAAAAGCAGTGCATTGATATAACTGAAGTGATGCATTTTGTTGGTTTATGTATGTGCATGTGCATGAACAAACCTGTGTATCCAGGTTTGCACAAACATTTGTATTCATTAATTCCATCCTCACAGGTCCCGTGCTGGCAGGGATTACTGGCACAGTCATCATGGTTAATCTCACAGTTCACACCTATAACAAAGACAAATGACAAAATAGTCAATGGAGGGTCAAGCAGATGAAATAAAACTGATCTAATTTATACAGAAGCCTTTGAAAGGTCCCTAAAGAAGTCTGAGTAATGATAGATTATATCTGTGTGTGTGTGTGTAGTAAGCTGAAGTGTCCAGCAGGGGAGTGCAGCGAGCTTTGTTTTGTTTGTTGTACAGTGTAACTGAGAAAATCAGGATTTGTCTTACTCTTTTCGAACAACAGAGTCTGATGCACTTTGTATACATACTCTTACACTTACAGTTAAAGTTCACATATCACATACTTCACATAAAGATTAGCAAATAAAAATAGAGATCATGCCCACATCTCAAATGTACTGTGACAAATCAGTCTAATTCTAAATGGTGGATAATAGTCATGATATACTAAATTAAGACCATCTTGCTACAAGAATATTTGCTGTTATCATAATTAGACTTCATTAAATGCTTCAAAGGTGTGGTAAATGGCCTCTTAAAGAGCCTTTGAGATGTAAAGATCAAGTGCGAGACTCACCTGAAGTGCCTGGCTGGCAATTGCATTGGTACATGTTGACTAGGTCAACACAGCGTCCCCTGTTTTGGCAGGGGTCACTCTGGCACTCGCGTATCTGCTCGCTGCAGATGGGGCCCATGTAACCTGGGTGACACTCGCATGTGAAGGTAGCAATTCCGTCTATACAGTCGCCATGGTGACAGGGTTTGGGTTCACAGTCGTTAATGTTGTCCGTGCACAATGTCCCTGTGAAACCTACAGAGACCAGCATATAAAACAAGGGATTAGTACAAAAAGGTCAGTTCTCTGAGAACTTAGTTTAATTAGCCAATTAATATACAATAAGAAACTCTAAAAAATTCTCACTATGAAGAAACAGCGTTTGAGGTTGCAGTGAGGGATAGAAATTGTTCACCTTCAGCACATTCACACTCATAGCCGTTAGGACGGTCGAGACACTTGGCCCCGTTATGGCACGGCGTGCTGGCACACTCGTCAATGACTTGACACATTTCCCCAGAGAAACCTGTGGTCAAAAATACACAGATTCAGTATCATGACAATGAACACTATCTAACATAGCACATATTAAGGCTGTTCTACCATACAACTATTTGCAGCAATGAAATCACAGCACATTGTTCATTTTGACTGAGATTTGTTGATATTCGATGATATGAGCAACTGGTGGCCTTAACAAATTTGAGAAAACTTGCAATTCAAATCCAAATTAGGTGGACATCTTGTTTATACTAGTAATACACACTATTTGTAGTCAGATTTTTAAAAGCTATTGGACAGGTGATCTCAACAACCCATTTGAGGTCCTTTTATTTTATTATTTATATAAATAATAACTATAGTAATACACACTATCGATCAAATGGTTGGTGATGGTAATATTTGTAATGCTTTTGAAAGAATGTGCACACTTATGTTCACCAAGGCTGCATTTATTTGATAAAAAATACAGTAAATATAGTAATACTGTGAAATAACGTTTTTCTATTTTAATATATTTTAAAATGCAATTTATTCCTATGATGGCAAAGTTGAATTTTCAACAGTCAAATAGTTTTACTTCTTAAAGGGATACTCCATCCCAAAATGAAAAATGTTGTCAATCACTTACCCCCATGTCATTCCAAACCCGTAAAAGCTCCGTTTGCCACAAGGATGCGCTGTTTTATTTCAAATCAAAGCTAAATACACGTAGAAACAGTGCATTCTTGTGGCGCTTGTGACACAGAAGAGCATACAAAGCATACGGTGATATGGAGAGACACAGAGGAGACCACTGACAAAGTTATTATTGAAAAAAAATCGTTATTTTTGTGTTTTCTCGCTTACAAAAGTGTTCCCGTCGCTTCATAAAACCCAGATTGCATGTCTGATGGCAGACGGAGTATTCTGAAGACGACTTTCATACCTTTTATGGACCTTGACACTGTTATTTATTTGGCAGTCTATGGGACAGTCTCAAGCCTCCAGGTTTTCATCCAAAATATCTTAAATTGTGTTCCGAGGACAAACCGAGCTTTTACAGGTTTGGAACGACATGGGGTAAGTGATTAATGACAAAATTTTAATTTTGGGATGGAGTATCCCTTTAATACTTAGGAATGTAAATAACATTAAAAATATATTAAAATAATCCAAATGATTATCACATTATCTGATAAGCTAAAACAAACATGCAATCATGACAAACTGAAATCATATTATTTCTGTCAACTATTATTTTTATTGAAGAACATGCAGTTCTTGAAACTTCTGGAATCACAAAGTGAATCAATAATCAATAATTAACTATATCAATACTCCTAGTTTCTGTTAATAAAAAAACAGGCAGCTTTGTCATAATTACAGCAGAAATACCAGAGGATCCCATAAATCTTATATATGGGGCATTCAAATATTGTGCTGTAAAAAGTGGGCTATTCAAGTCAAAAAAAACTTTACTGCAGCAGTTATTGTACTCACCCTGAGGACACTCGCAGACAAACCGGCTGACCTGGTCTAGACATCTACCGTTATTGAGACAGGGCGAGCTGGCACACTCATTAATGTCAATCTCACAGTGCAATCCTTCAAAGCCTATGGTTGAAAACACACATACACAGTCACTAGATGAATATGAGGACATGGAGCCAAAACAGTGTCATCATGCTCCTCATTACAGTGTGTGTGTGTGAGTGTGTGTGTGTAAGTACCTGGCATACAGAAGCAGCTGTAATCTCCTATCTGGTCCAAGCAGGTGGCATCATTTTGGCAGGGGTTTGAGCCACATTCGTTGATGTCCTGCTCACAGCGTGGACCGGTGTAACCCGGAGCACAGTTACAGGTGAACGAGCCCTCTGTGTTCTTACAAGAACCACCATGCTCACACGGGTTTGGCCCTGAGGTGTCAAAAGAGAGGGTTAAAAAGTTTTAGGCAAGATATGAAATGCATAAAACTAGGGATGCACGATATTGGATTTTTGCCGATATCCGAAATGCTGATATTTTTCAACTATTTTGCCGATACGATACCAATATATTTCCTTTTGTTTGGAAACAACACCAAGTCTCTCCTATGCAGAAATTATAAGCAAATAATCTTTAATTTTGGCTAGTTTTTAGCAAGAACTTATTTGTTAGAATTAAATAAACAATAATGAAGGTTTTTTGACTGTACATTGAAGCTTTGAAAAAACTATAAATAAACTATATAGAATTTCCCCCCCCAAGAAAGATGCAGCGTCAGCCATATCATTTTATTTTAAGATTTAACATTTGTAGATGGTCTAAAGCAGAGTCGTAAAAATTCTGAAAATCTTTTAGCACTTATGATTTGTTTAAAAAATAAAACATATTACACATTAGGGCTGCAGCTATTGATTATTTTAGTAATTGAGTATTCTACCAATTATTCCATCGATTAATCAAGTAATCGGATAAGCAGTCATTTTTCTTTGTTAAAAAGCAATACTACATATACAAGAGAAAATAAGATAGGTCTCTTAAAATAAACAACTAATTTGTTTCCTTTTTAGAAAAATGAACATTTTTATTACTGAAATTGCATACATTAACAACCGTGAAAACTAAACCCATTTAATGCATTTAACTGCCGAACTACATTCAAAATGGCAAATAAAAATATATCAATAAAAAATAAATAAGAATAAAAATACAAAAATCAATTTCACATTACTTTAAAAAAGACAATCAGTACAAACTAAAACTAAAGCATAAATCAAAATTATAGTAATAAAAATAATAATAATAATAATAATAATAATAATAATAATAATAACTAAACATTGCATTTATGTCATGCAACTTGACTTGGAAGGCTTTGTGGCTTTTGTAAGAAGCAAAAATCAGTGGACAGGAAGGTAACTTGGAACAAGAACAAGAGTCCATACACAATGCGTTTCTAAACATATTTTTCTGCAACATGAAATAAGAGTTATTTGGAGAATAAAGCCTCTGAAATTAATCTTTTCCAATAAGTTTAAATTTATTTTATAGGCAGTTTTACCTTTATAAAGCCTTTTTTTCTAAAAGTGTGCATCATTGTTTGAGTCAGATTCTTACATTTAATCAGTCAATTAGAATAATAAGACATTTGGGCTGTTACCAAACAAATTATATCAGTATTAACAAAATTCATCTTTGCAATGCAGAGGAAACACAGAAGCCGCATCTGAAGAGGCATTCAGAGTACACACTATTTAAACAATATCAAATACACATCAAAGCAACAAAAATGCATTTAAAAATCAATAAAAAAAGCATGAATAATATTTTGTTATTTTAAACATAAAACACTGAATACTGATATTTACAATGATTTAAAAAATGAAAAGATACTTTGAATGTGAAATTAAAACCGCCAGTAGGTGGCAGCAAGTCACTGTTAATAAGTGATTCATTGCGAATGAACCAAATCATTTAAGATGCTCAAAGACGCAAAACAGCATTGTGTCTGTGTTTTGGAATTAGCACTATAGACAATATGGAGTCTAAAATGTAAGTCTCTTAATATTAACTTTGTTTATAGAACTGTTGCATATAATCAGTATCACATTTGTAATCATGCTGATATTTAGCGGTGAAAACTGACACTGATATTGTGATATTGACTAATTTTCTTTCTGTGGTATTACTATGCATAACTATGGGGAGTGTGTGTGTGTGTGTGTGTGTGTGTGTGTGTGTGTGTGTGTGTGTGTGTGTGTCACAGAGAGAGAAAGAAACAATCAACATGAATGGCACTTAGTCTTTCACAAAACATAGTTAACTTAGGGACATTATAAGTAGCAATCATATTGATTTACGGTCTAAAATATCCCTGGGTCCCACTGTGCATACTATCCACCCTGTCCAAACTAAAAATCACTTAAAACTACTAATATCAAACACAACATACATTTAAAAGTTTGCACATTGGGACGCAGGCTGTGGTTGTGCGTTACTAATAATGGTCCATGGGGATACACAGTGTTCTGTGTGTAGTTACAGTAAATGGACTAAACAAAGCCAAATTATTTTTGTATTCAAATTATTTGAGTTACTTGTGGAATCGTTTCAGCCCTATTACACATTAATGAATAAATCAGTATATATATAAAATTTGTAAATTAACAAATGTCATGTTTGTGATTTTGTTTCATGTAAGCTATAGCTTCTGACCTTTAAAGTCTATATGAACCGGAAGTTGCTGCCGACTTTATTTCAGTGTAGTGACGTATTTCCAGCTGAAACGGAATACTGAATAGAGGGCATGGTTTTATTTTTGCGCTCCTCCTCACTGTCGCTCTCTCATAGCAACCTAATGGTTGGAGGGACGTGTTTAAGGAATATTCTGCCCAAGCCGTCAAATTGACGTCATCAGAGAAGGAATGCCATTCCAGAGCGGAAGCAAATATTCAGATTTTGATTAAAGATTACACAGATTAATTGTTCATATCAAGACTTGCAATGTGCGCTAATAAAGTAAATAAAGTCAATTTTGATTTCATTCGGATCAAAACATACTTTATATATTATTTTATGACATCAATTACTGCTTTATTTAATCAGAAACACAGTCTAAATGTTATTTGTGTAGCCTATTATACTTTTAATTTAAATAGAAGTAGGCCAACAGGGCCCCCGACAGATTAAATCTCCTTAGAAAAGGGGTGTTAGGACCTGGGGGAGGCTGTCACTGTTGCCCAAATGTGTCATTCAGTACATGCTTTCACAGATTAAATGCAGCATCCAAAACAGTCAATCAATTTATCATTCAGACAAAACTATGCTTCAAGAATGAGCTACACTGCTGTCATGATCTAATCACTAGCACACCAAGAGCACATTTGAGTTAACGTATATTCCTCTTAACGGCAAGACATATTGGCATAATTTTTCATATCGGGCCAATGCCGATATTTACATTTAAAGATATAATCATCTGATTTTGATATCAGTCCGATAATATCGTGCATCCCTACATAAAACACTGTAGAGACACATAGATAAACACAGACAGACAAAAGTCCTGAAAACTGTCTCACCGATCACACACTCATCGATGTCCTCCGCACACGTGCTGCCCTTGTACCCTGAGGGGCAGTTACAGTTGAACTTGCCATTGATGGGGTTTGTGTAACATTGAGCTCCCATCTTGCAGGGGTTACTGGTGCAAGCATCATCAATGTGACACAGCAAACCTGAAAACAGAAAGAATCACTACTGTTACTACAACTGACCTGAGATGGTTTTATATTGTAGTATGAAAAAACATTATTTTAGAGATGCCTTATTTCACTGTAAAATCTTGTTGTCTATGTTGTTGAGATTTGAGTCATTTGAGCCAATGAATGAAGTGATCAAGTGTCCAAGAGTCATTTTTAGGCCTTGTGGTTGTTTTTACTCACCAGTCTTGCCGGGAGGGCAGCTGCAACTGAAGGAAGCCACGCGGTCGATGCAAGTGGAGCCGGCGGTGCAGGGCTCAGCTGCGCAGTCATCAATGTTTTCAGAGCAGTCAGGGCCACTCCAGCCATTCACACATACACAGTTGTAGCCGTTGCGCGTGTTACTGCACGTGCCTCCGTTCAGACAGGCATTGGGCTGTAGTCTGCATTCATCCACGTCATCAGTGCAAAACTGACCTGCAAACAAAAGGGTCACAATTTCAAAATGACAATTTAAAAAGGAGGTTTAACAGAAGGTTTCTAGCACTGAGAAGTCTGCATTGAAAGGAACTGCAAAAAAAAGCCATTGAGCTTGTCTAATTTTACACTGAATCAGTGAATACACATAAATCAGTTTGACTGAATCATTAAAAATAAAAAAAAATTGTGAATCAAGGGTACATGATTTAACCCAAAAATCAAATAGTGATTATTTTGATATTTAATTTTCAGGCAGACATTCTTCAGTTTTTGGTAGCTCAAAATTAATTTAAGTAGCCCGAGAAAAAAAGAAAAGAAAAAAAACACACCAATATGATTAAAAACTTCAGTGATTGCTTTTTTTTTTATTCAAATCCCAAATCAAATAATTAAATAGTACAAATAAAACAAATCTCTTAATATAATGATCCAAACAAAGATGCTAAATGTTATTTAGATTGCAATTAGATTGTATAATTTCTAAATTTGAAGCAAAAACAGAATTGGTCTGATTTTAGCTTAGTAAATGAGATGCAAATGTCACTCTCTGACAGCAGGTGGCGCTTATGGAACTGCAAGTATAAAGTAGGCTGCTGCCACTTTAAGACCAAAATGCACAGATCCAATATGATGCACAGGAGATTTCTTTCACCACTGTTTACGTTCACTTAAGACATAACCGACTGTTTACAAGAATACTTCCAGAAACGGTTATTTTGAGATAATCTTGTGTGTATGTGTTCATTCAGAAGCAAGGATACACGAAGAGGACTCAATTCTGTGCACGTGCATTGTCTGAAACGCGGCTCTCTGTGAGCGCTTTGAACGAGTGCGTGCAGCTCCAAAAGCGCACGAATGGTTTAAAACACTTGAATGTTTAAATCGACAAGACTTAGAAACATGTGCAAACGATAAACTATGAGCCGTTTTATTCCTACGAGCTAGTGAGCAACACAAATTAAGGAAGGAATTTTATATCACTGTTCAAAATAAACAGTCAGGCAGGACGGTGATGAATTTTGGTAGCCCGAATGGAAAACAAAATAGCCCCGGGACGTCAGGCTAGCGATTTTGCGAGCCCTGATTTTAATTCAAAATATTATTTTTATTTTGTTAAAATATAAATATTTAACATAGCAAAAAATAAATATACTACTATTGCAAAAATACAATTGTACTTAATAATAATAGTTTACATCCAATACTAATATTCTGAGATGTCTTCATTTCTTTGCTTTCAAACATTAAACAGAGCTTTGAAATGATTTATCTCAATCATTAAAAATAACAAGTTCCATAAAACGATAATTACTATAATTAGAATAATCTAAACAACCGGAAAAGAGAACAAGAGGAAGCAAACACACACACACACACACACACACACACACACACAGTACATAAAGCCGTTTTCATACCAGTCCATTCAGGTGGGCACTGGCAGTTGTAAGTGTTCACTCCATCCATGCATGTGGCTCCATTCTGACAGCGGTGATTCGGACAATCATCAATGTTCACCTCACAGTTTGTTCCATTAAAACCTGATTACAGGAAAATCAGAGAGAAAATTTCCTGAACAACTCACTCTCAAACCCAGGTATCGGTAACACAAAGGTGCTCTGTCTCTCTTTGGCATTATTAAACGTAATTACTCAACTTTAAGGCACGAACAGACATTTCTCACGGCTCGTATTCGCTGCCTGAGGTAAGAGAGGAGTTTTGGCCTGTTGCTGTATTTTGCCAGTACACCACTCTTGAAATGCTAAACTGATAAAGTTAAGGTCTCACTGTGAGTTTTATTCTCAAACAAATCCAGATACAACCAGCAAATTATTCAATGAAGCATGACTGTTTGTTCTGACTTAGACTAAATGGAGCTATCCATTATATTTGTTATCACATTTATATCACAATATTCCCCAAATTATGGTTGATAAAAATAGACAGTCACAACAAACACAAAAAAAGCTTGACTGTAACTACACTTAACCGTTATTGGCCAGAAGTGTCTAGTCAAGTTCTATTGCATTTTCTCTATACATGTGAAGTGACTGGAACACTCATTTCCTATGCAGTGACATTTAGCATTTCTGCAATAGAAATGTCTGAAAATCAGTTAGCTGTTTTAACCGGTTTATCACCCACTCCTACTTGTACAGCGGTAAAATCTCATCAGACATTGGTCTGTCTG
This sequence comes from Cyprinus carpio, assembly GCF_018340385.1. Classification (NCBI taxonomy): domain Eukaryota; kingdom Metazoa; phylum Chordata; class Actinopteri; order Cypriniformes; family Cyprinidae; genus Cyprinus; species Cyprinus carpio. Next base: position 10,761,119 of record NC_056604.1, on the reverse strand, counting down.
GCTCAGGTCCAAGTGAGTGCTGACATGATCATTGGGTGAGCTGTGGCATGCCTGACTAACATGTTTCAGTTGCATCTGAACAAATATAGCTTCTGTTTTTGAATTCTGCTTTTTTTTGCTATGATAAAAATAGATTTCTATTTCCTCTCCTAGGGAACTAACCTGACACACAGTCACATATAAAATTTGTCTCTCACATCCCCCCACATTCCACAACATAGACACAGGGATATAAAAAACAGCACACAAAACCCTTCGCAGCAGTGGAGGCCGGTAAAGCCAGGTTGGCAGGTACATCGATATGAGCCTGGGGTATTCAGACACATGCCTTCGTTCTTGCACAGAGATGGGGAGAAGGCACACTCATCTGTGTCATTGAGACAAAGGGGGCCATGGTAACCAGGAGGACAGGTGCAAGAGAATTCACGATTGGGCAGAGCATTGCAGATACCACCGTTGGCACATGGGCTGGACAGACATGTCCCCTCTCTCACAAAACTCACACCAGAAAAAAAAAAATCAAAACAAAAAAAAAAAAACAATAACAAAACTGAAATAGTGTTTTTTGTTTTTATTCTTTCAAAAAGGGACAGAGGGACAAACAGAGATGGGAAGTGAGAGAGAGATCTGACCTGTCCATCCACGGGCACACTGGCATTTGTACTGGTCATTTGGGAGGAGTGAGCACTTCCCACCATTGGTGCAAGGATTGTTGGGGAAGCATGTGGAGTTTTCCTGGATCTCGCAGCGCTGGCCTGTGAAACCCAGAGGACACACACAACTGGGGCTTCTAGGTACACCGGCCACACTCACAGTGCATTCTCCTCCACTCAGACAGTATCCCACGTAACACGGGTCCTTGTGCTGACAGTACTAACAAAACAAAACACAAACACAAAAAAAAAAAAAAAAAAAAAAAAAATTAATCAGGATCTGAGAAGAGAATCATTTAAGGTCAAATAAATTTTTTTTTTGAGATGAGTCATGCAACATAACAGGAAACAGTATTTTATCACATGTATGGTGTAAAAATCTTGCTCAAGAATCTTGCCTCATCAAGATGGCATCCACTGCAACTACAAAAATGTAAATGTGGAACTGAATTAAAATTTAAACGTTTCAACCCCATAGAAATAAACAAAACACTGTCATTTGCTCATTTGCATAACTGTTAATGTAAAAATTACAGACTGTTGAAAAAGGCCTGTAGCAAAAAAGAGAAACAATAGCTGCAAATTTTCATTGAGCTCAGTGTTTCCATTTTTTTCAACAAATTATCAAACCCAGCAGTATTTATATGTTATATATATATATATATATATATATATTTATATATATATATATATATATATATATATATTTATTACAGGGCTCTAGACTTATTCTTCCCACTGGTCACTCTTTTGCAACTAACTTTCTCAGTACAACACACGATCAATCAATGCATGATGATGAATGTTTTGCTTATTTCTATACACATTTCACTTTTTAAGACTAAAACAAAAACTTTTATCATAGTTTATGGTTGTATGGTTACGAACATTCAACCCCATTCTTATTTGTGATTTAAATTTTGTGAACGGGAATTCTTCTTTTGCTGTGTTATAAGCTGGGCTTCATGCACTTTAACTTTTCATCGAATTTGCAATCTTGGTGTCACATTTTACAAGAAAAGATAATTGTCTGTTTTGCTCACATTTATACACCTTTCACTTTTAAATACTAAAACAAAAGATGGATTCATTGTACAACACAAGAAACAAGAAGCACAACATCAAGTGCATAACAGTTCTGAGCTCAGGCTGTACCAGTGGCCGATAAGAGTGAGTAAAGCGCAGATATGCTGTTCTGAAGGAACGTTGGGAACGGGATATTGTTAGACCAACCGCCCCATTCAAATTACACCAGAGTTACCGGCCTCTATCGTGTTTTATTTGGGAATTTAACCCCGCATTGCAAGAAATCTGGTCGAGAGCCGCGGGAATGCAGACCTCTAGCAAGCTTCCTCCTGCAAATACCTTTCAAAAAAAGTACGGTGATGACAGTGATGATCTCAACAACGCGTTCGGCATCTCATTACCCCCGTAATGCGGTTATCATCAGAGCCCTACTATATAACGACTAATAAATTAAAGAATGTTTAGCAAACACAGAGAAATCAAATCAATTAAAAAAAAAAAAAAAAAAAAAGAAAGAAAGCCTCCATAGCACAACGTGAGGTAATCAGCAAAGATAACAAACTTTTCAAAACGAAAACAAAAAGAAAAGTAAAACTAAACTGGCTGTCTGTGACAGTGCTTGCATGTTTTTTTCCCACAAGAATACCAGCATGTTCACCTTCTTTGGATTAAAAAGCGGTCTTTTACTTTACTTTAGCTTGAAAACCAAATCCTCCGTCTGCCATAATTTCCTCAATATTCATGTCATTTTTGCAGTGTGCAGCGGCATATTAAAAAAAGAGAGACAAATATCAAAACATATTTATGCTTGCTAATTCTGCTTCATGTTGTCTTTCAAAGCTCTTGAGAAGCCACATGAGATGTGATGCCACACTGAGGACAGAATGAGGGCAAAGGTAGATGTTAAACCATACATATCAGTGTGACAGTGTACAGTGATTTGTCATGAGACAGTGGGGAGCATTTCTCATCCGCCTCCTCACTGCAGCTCTCCAGAGATTTCAGCACATGACTAGCGCTCACAAAGAGGAAATTACATGATTGCAAAATAAGATTGAGGGAGAAAAAAACCCTGTCTGTCCTTCTGTCTTGTTCTCTCTATCCATGCAACCCCAACCCACCCACCCTCTCTCTCTCTCTTTCTCTCTCTCTCTCTCTCTCTCTCTCTCTAACCTTTTTAGGTTTGCTAATGTTTATTTGTCATGGTCCAGTAAAGTCATAGATATTGACTTCCCAAAAAGTGTTTGAATGAGAAAGAATAATGAAAGAAAGTGAATAATGTTCTTATTAACATTAAATCAACTTAGTTTCAGTGCCATGTAAAGTGTTTCTTGTGTGCGACACAATACGGCCTGCTGCCATGCAGGAGCTGGCCTCCCAGAGGACGGTCAGGTAACACAGATGAGGGATAAAAAAGCCCCTTTGACAATGTTTGTGTGTGTGTGTGTGTGTGTGTGTGTGTAGTCGCGCCCGTATGACTGCATACACACTTACTTAAGATTCAAAACAACCCGTTTCCCAAAGTGTGTCTCTTAAGATTACACACAGAACACACACATGCAAACTGTTGCAGCTGAAATCTTGGCTCAAGATCAGTCATTTCGATCACATACCGTCCAAAATTAAATAACGGTGAGTGATATGAGAAAATGTGCAGGTCATAACCGTTTAAATATCACTGTGTTTTTCCTTACTTTTTATCAAAATGATTTAGATTTTGATGAAAATGGTTTATTTTACTTTTAACAATCATCTACAGAAGAGTCTATTTGTTATCCTTCATGCATTTTGTTCCACCCTTCCCATTTTGTGTATTTGTAACCCTGCATTCTCCACCATAAAATAGCGTGCATGAATAGTAGGGCCCTATGATTTCCGCGATGATGGAAACGCGGACGGAATTGCAGAATCCAGTCATAAAAACGGAATTTATAGTTTAACGCAGAATGTCACGGAATTTGTCAAATTTTGAATGAATTAATCAAAAGAAGGTCATTACACAAATCAAATCACAACATGGACTAGCATCTGTAAATATTAAGCAGCAAAAGTCAATTTAAATATGAATCCTGCATGTTCTGCGTGTCTGTTAATGAATGGCGTAGACGCGTGGTTTCATGTAGCCTACACACATAATGCCCACACCTTACGCTCACGGTGATTTCAGCATCTGCCGTCTCACTAAATGAGGATGTAAACACATGAACAACATCTCCAGAACTGCTCTGAGAATCACTTCATGAGCATTTGACCATTTGATTTGAGTAAATCTAGCGTCATATCACATACACAGAACTGTAAAGGTATTCACGGCAACCCGTCAAAATAAAAGTCTGTCTACTACTACTACTATAATGAAACAAACATAATTTTTTAAGGAATAATTATAGAACATTTCTTCCATGTTTTAATTTTAATAGTAAATCCCCTTTGTTTGCCAAAAAATAAAGTTTGCCTAATTTTCAATAATTAAAAGATAATTTAAATTAATTTTTTATGCCTTCATTTGATAACCAGAAAAATGTAAATACACAACACAGAATTTCTGAGGGAAAAAAAATTCACAAGACTACTTTAAGAAAAAAAAATAAGTTGTTATGTTGTATTATGCATTTAAATAATTAGAGATGCTAAAACACAGAATTTGGTAACAATAAAAAATATGGTGAGAAAAAATAAAACATTCCATAGAGCCCTAAACATGTCATTTTTGTTAAGCTTTTAATAAACTGATGTGAAAATGTATATGTTTCATGATTTTAATTAATTAGACATGCTATTTGATTAATACAAATTTAATTTAACTATTAAAAAGGAGTCAAGAAAAATTTAAAAAAAAAAAAAAAAAAGAATCCAGAAAAAATTAAAATGGAAAAGACGGACTTTGGAAAAAAAATAAAACAGAATTTAGTAAAAAAATTAAACGAATTCTAGGGCCCTAGAATAGCATAAGCTTGCATCCTGCATCTGGTCACACTGCACAACCGTGGTTTAGCACTCTTTTCCAGCTGTGTGGGTGTATGAGTTTGTGCTTTGGGTAAGAATACACCCACAGCGACCCTCTGGTCATGAGATCACAGCAGTGCTGACACTCAAACAACAACAAACACACTTAAACCCGGCTCAAGCAAACAGCCTGTACTCAGGGGAACAGGCCTCTTTCAGACACTTTATACTATTCAAAGACAAGGAGGGATTTTCGCTCATCTCTACTTTGATTTCACCAGGGAAAAGCTCAGTCACCATCCAAGGGTTGCAGGTATTACAGCCCTGGTTTTTGCGCTTTTGTGACTTTATTTATGATTGTCTTTGTAATTTATAAAAACATAAACATTCACAGTCTGCAAATCTAAAAAGCAAACCTCGAGCTAAAACTCTTCTATAGGTTTCTTTGTTATCCTTCATGCATTTTTCTCTCTCCCTTCCTCCGTCTCCCCCTCGTTCTCGCTCTTTCTCCTGAGGTGTCAGATTTCTACAGATGGTTCATATTAGCGCCCCTCTCTCTCTGGGTCACTGACCTCTTCATGTCCCATCCACGGGGCCTGGGGTGATTGGGTGGGGGAAAAACTCTTTCTAGTTAATTTTAACCTCATCAAGATTTTGATTTCAACCCACTCACTTCCTTGTGCAAAAAACGTCACCTTAGAGTTTGTCCCCCACCCCCAAGGTACTGAGATTATCTAATCTGAATGAGACAAAGGTCGGGTGGGCTTCACCAAGAGTGGGTGAAATTGAGCATTTTTGCATCACACACAAAAGGTAACTAAAAATGCTCCTTTCCATCCTTGCTCTCTTCTTTCTAGAGGAAAAGAGCCAGCCGTATTTTTAGAAGCAGGCAGCCCTCCTCTACATCCTTGGCTTTCTCTAATTTTCGCTAAAAAGCCCAACCACCGCAGGAAAAACAGAGGGAAAAAGAGCAGAGGCAGGGGGATGGGTGCAAACTGAAAAGTAACACAGACAGGGAGGGCTGAACCACAGAGAGGGACTAGAAAGAATGGAAAGGAAAGAAAGTAAGAAAGAAAGTAAGAAAGAAGTAAAAGCATGAAGCAAGTTTTATTTCCCTTTCTCCCTTTTTTGACAAGAAACAAGAAGAGAGGAGGACAGAAGGAGGGCAGGGTGGAGTAGACAGAAGGGCTGTGGTGAGACTAAGTGTGACTACAAGTGCATGTGTGCTATAAATCTGATCTGAAAACAGCATGTCTCATTGAAGGGAGGGTTCTCTGCTCTTTATATACTACTCCTTAATATACTCTTCCTCCCTCGCTCTTCCTTTCCTGCTCTCTTCTATGGTCTCTTTCTTTTCACTTCACTCGGTTACTGTACCATTTTTGTCTGTGCTTTGATGAAAAGCTTCATTGTGCTAGTGTAAAGTATGAGTTCCAAAACACACTCTGAACAAATCTGAACTTAAAACTTGGCTGAACAAATCCATAGCTGTAATGGGCAAAGAACACAAATTAAGTGGGCCAATTTAAACTGAATATATAATTCATTTAATTCAAATGTAAATTATCATTTAAATAACTAAATTGTTGTAATATTATTATTTTTTTTAAACTAACCTTTGAAGAAAACTAAAATAATACAGTAAAAAAAATTAAATTGCAAAAAAAAAAATGAATAGCATAAAAGTTATTGAAATTAGCATGATCTAACATGTTACTGGTGTAACAGAAAAATGTTTCACACATCTGCAATTACCCAGGGGTCTTTGTTCTAGATGACAGGAAAGGTGGTCTTTATATATCCCCTAGAGGTCATGGGGTCAACAACACACCCATGTACACAACGATGGCTTTAGCAAAAAGAGCTGACTAACCATCATTAGCTTAACAGATGGAAACGTTTATCATGCCAATTTTAGTTTGGGACCTCCAAACATTTAAAAAAAGTAATCTTAATCTTATTTATTGGTTTGCTCAGTGAGAGAGAGAATGTCAACATGTGTTTTTTATTTTGATATCAGCAAACACCAGGTATCCACAAATGGAAAACCCCTAAGCGATACTTTTCAGGAATCGCATGCAATGGAATGTTAACTCTTGGAGTAGTTAGTTAGTTAATTGCGTGCCATTTACCAGAGGACTCTCATTCCAAGAGCCTTGTGGTGCTGTAATTGTAGGGCCGGTTCCCCTGGAGAAATGTAGGGTTAAGTACTGTTCTCAAGGACACAACGCTGAAAAGGTCTCTGCTACGGATTGAACTTGCAACCTTTGTATCAGGAACCCAAATTCTTAATCCTTACAGATCTCCCTCCACCCCAGCATGACAGTGGGACAGAGAAATCACAGCCAAACTAGGTAACCTAAAACCTCAGCAATACTAACACCCCAAGTTATGTGTGTGTGCGCGTTTGTGTGTGTGTCATTGTTCTCATAATCATGTCATCTTCCTGTCACTCAGGTCTACTTGTCAGCACGGTGTGTCGTAGGTTTAGGCCCTGGTTGCCACATTTCCCACTATTGTGCGAGGCCTCCAGCGATAGGAAACATTTGTGAAAATTTGTGAGAATGTTTTCAATAGACTCATGTTCGGCTTGACGTGGGACGGCCCCTTCTGGCCTGAGGCAGTTGTTCAAGGATGAGAAACTTTCTCTCATGATAAAGTGTTTCATACCAGAGTGTGGTTCAAACACGTACCCACATTCAAATTTACGCAGATAGTGAGGCCTCAGACTACAGGAAATCAAACTTCACTTTAATAATCACTATCTTTGTAGGAATCTGTGAAAAAAAAAAAAAAAACACAGACAGCATGTTAACTGTGTGATAACCTTAATTTCTTTTATACAAGCAAGTTCCTGTTGAAATTTGGGATTAGGCAGAGAGTATAAAATAGAACAGAGAAACTGTTTAACTGCTTCTGTGGTAAGTGGTAAACAAGAAATGCTGCAAAGTTGCTTTGGATCAAAATGCCTGCCAAATGAATAAATATAATTGTAAACTACAAGTTTACTTAGCTATACTTAGGGAACAAAATTGTTCCCAGACATCACATAAATCTGACAAAACCTCCCTTAAAAGATGCCCTCAAAGATTCATAAAAAGGATTCATACATGTTTTTGTTTTACTTTAAATGAAAATGTATTTAATTATTGGAAATAAGCATCACTAAAATAATATAACAATTTTAAAAATGCCCTTTTTGTCAATGAATTGAAAAATTCTAAATCCAATAATTGTGCCATTTTTGAGGTTTCTGCCATGGCCATTTAATGGTTTTCACATTTTTGTTTTTACAAAAATACAATCTTCTATACTTGTGGAGCTTTGATGGCAACTGTTGAGCTTTCTTTCCACCATACAACAAGCACAAATTATGTCAAACATCCCATCTGATTTGTAGGGAAATTATAGAATAAACAGCTATGTCAAATTCTGTAAATTCTGAATTAATAGAAAATCATATTCAACAACAAAAAGAAAAATACTGATATTGTATACACATGCACACACACACACACAAATAAAAAAGCATTTACTGCATGCCCTCACTTAGGTCAGCTAGCTAAACGTGTGTGCGGGGGTGTTTGAGTAAATCACGGCCTCTGCTTGCCACTCTTCACACACAGCTGAGTTGTTGACTTTAGCTTGAGTACTATACAGAATTGGGTACATGTTCCTGAAGCACCTTCACTCTCTCTCTCTCTCTCTCTCTTTCTTTTTCTGTTTCTCTTTTATGACTAGAGTTTCTGGTTGGCAGACGCTCTTCCTGAGGCCATCACACTTTGAATGTGACTTTGAAACAAATCAGCCCAGCCTGTAGGCACACAAAGAGTCAGGAGAGAGAGAGAGGTGAAAGAAGGACAGGGATGAAAGGAGGGTAAAATAAAAAAAATAAAAAAACTGAAAAATACAGCATGTTAAGAGAAGGGATGATATAGCTCAAAGATTTAAAAAAAAGAGAGAGATGAAATAACAGTGAAAAAAGAAGCCAAAAAAAGGTTGTAAAGGAACACAGGGCTCTGAGAGAGAGAGAGATGATTGACAGAGAGAGGTATTGACAGGGTAATCTCTCTCTCTACCTCTCCGATTTCACCCTCTTGAGCACTAAAAGACGTCTCCATACTGCTCTCCTCTCCCTGCAGGCACATTCTACCTGTCAGATCAAACAAACGCCAAGCTTACTCCACTCTCCCTTCCGACCGAGAGGGGGAGGAATGTCTGAAGGGAGGAGGGGGGAGGAAGTGAGGGGTAAAAAATTAATAAGTTTGCACCCCTCACGCAGGCCAAGACAAAGAGATCTTGTTTGATGTGAAAGAGGGAAAATAAGATTCTGGGCAGAGAGAGGTAGTGAGCTCAGGTATTCAAGGCAGTCTCACTTCTGCTCTCAAAACACACACACACAACCAGCTATTCTCTTACTGCTAACTCACTCACTCTGGCTCAGATATGCACAGAGCCATTTGCAAGTTGCAAAGTCCTTGACTTGTGTCAGGCCTAGAATCGTGCTGCTTTAATTTAGGTAGGGATGTGCAAAAATGCACTACCGCTTAAAAAAACTGGGGTTAATAAAGTCTATTATGTTCACCAAGGCTATATTTATTTCATATAAAATACCAAAAAAACAGTAATACTGTAATACTGTTCAATACGGTTACATTTTGAAAAAATGTTTTTATTGTAATATTTTAAAAAGCAATTTATTCCTGTGTTGGCAAAGCTGAATTTTCAGCAGTCTTGAAACTGACTTACTCCAGCCTTTAGTGTCACATGATCCTTCAGAAATCATCATAATATGCCGATTTGATTTTCAAGAAACTTCTGTTATTATTAAAGGGGGCACAACACACACAGTTTCACCCAATCTCATGTTAATCTTGAGTACCTATAGAGTAGTACTGCATCCTTCATATCTCCAAAAAGTCTTTAGTTTTATCATATTAATAAAAGAAAGATACAGCTTTACAATTCTCTCCGGAAAAAGCCAAGCTCCCGGAGGCGCGCTGTGGGCGGAGCTAAAGAGTGACAAGTACTTGAGTGCCGAATGCCGACAAAACAGACATCTGATGCAGTTTCACTTACCGTCTGCATTTCTGAATCATGACCGGGATCTTTTATAGCTGGGACCGCTCCATCTTTTAGTAGAAAGACCCCCCCCCCCTTAATGTTGTAAACAGTAATATTTTTGTGGAAACCAACTTTTTTCAGGCCTTTTTTAATTTACTGAAATAATTATTATTATATATTTTTTTTTGTCATGTATGATCAATTCAATACATTTTTGCTGAATAAAAGTATTACAAACATATATTTCTTAAAAAAAAAAAAAACTACTGAACTCAAATGGTTAATCAATTATTTGGGGGATTGTCAGAACCAGGAACTTGCCAAAAACAAAAAAAAACACCTTCACTGTAAGGGACCCCTTATTAAAAAAAAATTAAGAAATCGCTATAAATAAGTGAAAAACTTAATGAAGACTCAAATAACATTTCTTCAGTCTGCCATTGGTCAAATAAACACATTTGAATAAAAAAAATAATAATAAAAAAAAAACAACAGACAGATGTGATACATTGACCAAAGATGTGTGTCTTGCGAACGGTTAAAGACCTACACAAATATTTGGAGTCTGCTTAGAAATGCAGTGCTAGTAAAGCAAGGCGCTACACAACACAGCCTTTCTTGCCAGTCCAACAACTAAACATTTTAACTGACTTTAACAATAAAAAAAAGTTGCCTTCAACAATTTTTGTCAAAGAGGACAAATTTAAAAACAAACTGACTGACTGTGAGTTAAAAAAAAATTCACAGTAGCTGAAGTACTCTAAATAAACCCACTGATCTGCATCATTACTTCACCATGAAGTCAGGTTTTGGTGAACCACTTGATTCTTTTCTTTGTTCTACAGGTAGTGTGCTCTGAAACTGGCACTGCAGTGGAAATCCTGCAGGCTTCCTCACGTGTCTCTCTCCTACACCATACACAGGCTTTCAAGTGCAATGACACACACACAGGCACATATGAAACCAGACATGTGCACATGCGCACACAAAACACACAAAAAATGACAGACACACAGGTGACACACAGCTTGGTTCTCACACCCTGACTGGAGGCTTGCAGACGCACCGGTCTGACCACTCACACAGACACACACACACCCTGCTCTGCCAAACTCTGTCACACTGCTCTTCCTGTACTGAGCTCTCAGTGGCAGAGGGAAAAAAAACCTTGTTGACTTTGGTTCTCGGGTGTCACCTCACCTACACAGAATGTATTAGTAACTCCTGAGAGTACCTTGTGTCAGCCTGTTCCATTTTGAGAGTGCACGCACACCCAGGCAGCCATTTCAGGTCGCTGAAAGCCTGCATTCTCGAGCAAAGTCAAGCCGAGATGAACTTTCATAGCATTCAAGAATTTGAGCTGTAGAGAGTCTAAAGCTGTTGGATCCGGCGGCGACCGGTGTGCCTGATTCCTGTCAGCTTGGGAAGGTCAGATTCTGGTTTTCACACCAGAAAGTTCCCTGGCAGAACCTAACAAAAACTTTGTGGAATTTTCTAGCATAACTAATCGTGATAACACAAATGATACTACACAGGCTTCTTGTTTCATCTTATCTCTTTCACAGACACCTTTCCTTCTTACCTATAAAAAAAGATACATCACGAGTAAGAACTGTTTTGCAGTAAAGACATTAAATGGAGAATTAATGCTATTGTTGTCATCGCCTAAATCTCAACAAATACTTCTGACAAACATACTCTGTATAACACATATCTCCTCTAGAGTTTAGGAGTGCAATGAAAATCCCCAACATGCTGATAATTATTTTCATGTTATGACTGTTAATCAAAAAAATAGCCAATATTGAATTTTTATTTTTATTTGTATTATATTTTAATTTTATTATATTTTATTCTAGTATCAAATTAACAAACAAAATATCCAAATGAATAAAAAAAAAAAAATTCAAATCAGGTGATAAACGATATGGTACAGATATGGTGAGCGAGATCAAAATCAAAAACTGTTCTCAGACTTCCCGAGATATAATCAAAATTCTACAATCAAAAGGCAAATAACCTTTCTAAATGAAACCTCCATTAAGATATAAGATCAATAAAAAGGGCTTTTCTCCAAACACATTAACCATTGTTACCTCTTCAAAAACACTAAAGCAGACACGCTAAAGTCTGTCTTTAGATGTGGAGGATTATTTATTTGAACAATGAGTGTGATAAGTCTGTGGTTTTATTATGTCTATCTAACCCAATCTGAACCTGTGCTAAAGGCCTGACTCATCTGCTTTCCTGGCAATATTTGTTGTGAAAATTCACAAGTTCTCAACTTTTGGTTGCAAAATTACTGACACTGGGAAACATGACTTCATTCCAAAGAAGCCAAGAAATTCCTAGTATGAATTGAACTTGTTTCAAATCATTTTTGAAAGTTGTGTCTTCAATGTGGCGCTGAGGTAAGCTTTCTGTGCATTCCTGTCCTGATTTACCGCAAGACAGAGCTTTACCATCAGATGTGGTTTCAATTTCTTTATTTACACATTGTTAAGACTGAAGATGCAGCAGTAGGAACGTATTTGCTGTAACCCGAACCCAAAGTGCAAAGAATTGTCAAGGTAAGACTTGCGGAATTTGTGAAATATGTTTCCATGGCTGTGAACTGTACGAAGAGGATTCATTCAATGATGGGAAAACAGTCCCTCTGTGTTTCACAGCCCATAGAAATGTAACATGATAGGTTTGTTAGCAAGTGTTTATTTTGGGCAAAGCAATAAATGTAACCCTCAATCATACGGCATAAAAAGCACAATTACAAGCTGCCACAAGCAACGTTCAACGAACAACAGCAAAGGAACCAGCATTTAACAGTGAAGGAAACTTGTGTGTGTGTGTGTGTGTGTGTGTGTTGGATTTTACAGTTTTTCCACTCCAACTTTTACTTGTCTTTTTGTGTGTGTGTGTGTGTGTGTGTGTGTATTTTAAACTCTGCAACCACAAGAACTGGATGGATTTTACAGTTTTTCCACTCCAACTGTTACTCGTCTTTTTGAATCCGCTTTGCATAGTTTTTCCTACACTCACAGACAGTTTTAAATGCACCACAAAAACACGCACATGCACACATAAAAATGCAATCATTAAGACCCACACTTCTCAGTGTACCGTGGGAGGACTCCAACTCTGTCAGGAGAGCGGATTTGGCAATATTAAATACTTAGGTTGACCTTATTTCATTATTTCTGTGAAAAAATGAAGTTAGGCAACGCAGCTTTGTGCAAAACAGTCTCGCCGCTGGATTGTTCTGCTTCTCAGTGAGCATCAAACAGTGGAGTTTAAATGTGAGAGTCGTCCTGCCTTACCTGCAGTAGCCGGTTCCATTGTGGAAAGTCACACAGGTAGCATTGTTCACACAGGGCTTCACAGGGTCCACACACTGCAGAGCTGTGAAGAAACATGAACACATCAGATCAGGACTGGCTCAGTTAAGATGACAACAAGTGCCGTGCAAAGAACCAATAACAGTACAAAATCAAAATAAAGACAATTTCATCATTATATAGATGTGTCAGTGTTTTGTATCATAACACAGTTTTTCTTCTTACCTATTAAAATTGCTTTAACTCAAATTAATATTTTGAGTTAATTTATGTACAAGTTAATTCAGGTTAATTTATTATATACCCTACTGTTCAAAAGTTTGGGGTCATTAAGATTTTTTAAAAGAAATAAATGCTTTTGAGACGGAGCAATGAATTGATAATGTCAAGAAATTAATTCCATTTTTATTTTTTCCCAATTCCCAATTCCAATTTATTTTTTGACCTAATCTTGATTTATTCATCCAAAATTTGGCAAATTCCATGACAGTAAATTCCATTTTTATGACTGGATTCTGCAATTCTGTCTGCATTTTCCACATCACAGAAATCATAGGGCCCTAGAAATTTTATGTCAAATAAAAGGGGTAAACATAAACCTGGAGTTGAGGAGATGTAATCAAAGTCTGTATTGATTAACAAAGATGCAATGTCTTTGTATCATGATTGACAAGGCTACATTAAGTAGCTCCTCCCAAATTTTGTTCAGAACTCCATTTTAATGTACAGCAGAAAAAGTGTCCTTTTTAGTGCTTTTGCAATGTGCATAAAAAGAGTTTAATCTTTTAACTGGCCCAAAAAAATGGTTTAATATTACAAGCTTTAAACACTGACCTAATCAGACTGATACAATTTTTTTTTTAAATGCTAAATATGGCAAATACCCAAAATGATCACAAATTTCACATTGCACTTCTAATTCACACAGTCAGGCTAACTAGTTTAGTACTTCAGTACAAAAAAGTGAAACCTGCTTCACATTGTCAGGATGTCACACATAATGTCGCAAAATGTCACACAAAATTTTTTCTGACGACACAAAGCAAAAAAGAAAAGAAAAAAAGTTGCTGTAGATTGTAATCACACCACTCCCTCTGATACAAACACTACAGAGTGGAGTTGTTGGGGGAAAGAGGTGAGAGACAAAGTGGAAGAGCAACAAAGGTAAAGAAAAAAAACTCCTATATGGTGACAATGTGCCAAGTGAATTCAAAATGGAATTTCCTAACTGATCAGATACTTTCACTCATTTCCTCTCAAAATACAGGAAGCATCTGGACACACGTCACAGGTCTGAACGTCACAAAGCATATGAACATCTGGCTGTAATATAACCAAGCAAATTCAATCCAACAAACTCATTTCAAATGTGTAAATGTGTCTGGTTTATATCAAAGATTATGTTCAGGCTAAATCTTAAAACCTTTAAAAACTCTTTATTTATACATATTAGGCTGGTTTACCAAAAAGTCAAGCGCATTTCTGCAAATAGAAGTGAGCCCTAGCCCACACTTCCCTTTAAGACACTGGGTGGCAGGTCATATGATTTCAAAGCAGCGCTGACACTAAGTAACATAGTACTACAGCTCAAGACAGGAAGTGCATTGAGTGCTAATACCGACTTCCTGTACTTTGACCGGGCCTCAAAATATCCCCGTGTGCAAAAGTGCAGAGAAAGCGAGCGCAGCTTGGGCACAAAGCCAAAAGCTAAAGACATGGCTTTACATAAATGCCCCAAAGCTCTTTAACTTCGAGCCCGGTTACATATTGTTAATAACACTTCAGAGTCTAACACTCAAAAACTGAATTTGAGACTAAAATGAGTCTCGAGGACTGTGGAAAATGTTCAAGAACTTTGTGTGATGAAATCAAGGCTTAAACCTGGTTTTACTGATCATAAAACTCAGAGAAAAGACATGCTCTTCACACCATATACCAAACATACCAGTGGCTCGACACGCAGCATTACATCATGAAAAATAAGCCCTTTAAAGTCAGCAAAAGGAGGTTGAAAAAGTGGTGGATGTGGTCTTCTCGTCAATTCACATTTATTTGGCTAAACAACCGGCATGGTGCAGAAAGAAACAACACCTTAAACCACCAAATAAGTGTGATGAGATCCACTGGTGTTAACCAATATACTATATTAAGCACATTGTTTAGGCATACTGTATAATCATGCACACACCTCCTCAAAAACATGATAATGTTTACTCTGCAAGTGTTCAATATTACTTTCTACTTAGGAGTGGGCAATGTGGCAAAAATATCATATCACGTTTTTTTTTTTTTTTTTGAAATATCACGAGTCACGATTTTATCATGATTCTTTGTCATTTTGCTTTTACTATTTTGTCTGAGCAGTACAGCCAAACTAATTCCCCTATTATAAAGGCAAAGCCTTTCATGATAACAAAATATAAAAAAAAAAGAATGTTGGATATTTAGGCCAAAGTGGTCAAAGATAAAAATCTTTGTCATTATTTTATCTTTGTTATTAAAAAATAAGAACAAAGATACACATTACAAATACACATAATATATAAATAAAACAAACAGTGTTTTATTTGCAGATACAGTAATGTTTATTTAGCAGGAGCATTCAAGAAATTGAATGAACAAATATAAAAATAAAACACTATATAGATTGATTCCTATTAAAGAAATTGCGTTAAAGTTTTCCAGTCAAGAATAGTGAGTGATTTTTCAATTTTGGTTTTGTTGTTTTATTAACATTAAAGGAATAGTTCACCCAAAAATTCTGTCATCTGTCTGTCAATTCTGTCATAGTGTTTTATTTTTTATACCATCATTTACTCACTTAAAAGTTGCTTTAAACCTAAGAGTTTTTTGCTTCTGCTGAACATAAATGCTATTTTATGAACGTGGGCATTTTTAGTGCGTGCGTTTTGGATGTAGGCGCTCAGAAAAAGCGCACATCAGAACAGCACTTGAAAGAAATGTTTAACCGGCAAGGCTTTAAAGCACATGTAAATAATGTACTTTTGTGACAGCGAATAAGTGCAGTGTCCCATGAGAGTTACTCTACCACTGAGTTAACACTGTAGTGAATGTATGTCATGTACAGTATATTGAGACAGAGGCGCCAGAACTGTAACTGACAATGTGTGCTGTAGCGCGATACTACGATATTTCTTCAAAAGCAGATCATGGAGACATTTTTATCATCCACGATCAAAAATCATCATATCGCATTCCCCTACTTCTACTTGAACTCATTCTCATTGTAAAATAAAACTTCTTCACCAGGTTTCCCTGTAGGTTTCTCCCTTTGTTCAACAGGGCTCCACACCACAACTTTTTGCCTGTTAAATTTTGTTTGAAGTCGTGGTGCCACTACCAGTTTGCCTAACTGATAACCCGCTGCAGTTTCTGTTGCGTACAAGAAGCATTAAATGGCAACCACACCAAAAGTGGAACAAAACACTACTCACATTAACAACCACACAAGTTCCACACATAATCCCAACCCAAATACAGTGCAGGGCAGCGCAGAGAGAATTTACAGCAGGTACGTTTCCTAAACAGTGCTGTGAGATCCAGTATGAAGCATTTGAGTTTGGCACAGATTTCTCAGACATGCTAGCTGACATTCTCAGCAACACTTATTATTCTGTAAGTATATAGGCTAAACATATGTTTGTTTCAACCAGACCAATGTCTAATTTTAATAAAAGTAGAGTCTTAACTCAGTCAGAACATTTAAATGTTATGCTATTAAAATTAGTTGTTACAATTTTTACAGACTTTACTGTTTTTGTTAATTAAAATAAATTTCAGTCATACTACATTTCAAGCTACTGCTACTGTCAAGTCACGTTACTGTGAAATATGCATTGCAATCAAAACATGTAATATTCAGTGGTACCACATCAGGTGTTGGTGCCACCTGTGCCACTACTGTCAAACATTCAGAACCTTCTACGGAAAAGCATCTCTACGGAATGAGGCTGCCACCACTGCACTGCATATGGCGTTTTTCTGATCACGCACAATGTTTGGCTCAGCTTCAGTCTCATCAGACTCTCCCACATGATTTCTGCAGCTGAGATGTCATATGACATCTGAACAGTGGCTTTCTCTTTGCTACTCTCTATTAGAGTTGTGACTACTGGTTCTCCTGTATCCATCCCCTGTTTTTCAATTACTGGTTCACAGAGTTGCTTAGTGTCTTTTTATCTTTATAGAGCATGGTGTGCCTTAATGCTGATTTTTCAGAAGCTGGACCATCCATATACAGGAGTATGTATACTTTAATACAACTAAAAACCTTGGACTACTACACACAGACAGTATCCATTTAATTAATCATGTGACATCAAAACCAACACCACCTGACTGCACCTGTGATGATTTAAACACATATTAAAGGTGGTGTATACGTATGAAATCAATTACACTGGATTACTTTGTCTAAGACTGCTTTATGCTTGACATTACAGAGTCTTTTCTTTTCATCAGAAAGATCACTGTGCCAAATTAAGTTCACTGTGATTCAAATGCTGTAAGACAAGAAAACATGAAAAAGTCCAAGCAGGATGAATACTTTCTATACGCACTGTGTCGTGCCCGGCTTTTAATGCCCTGTGAGGTCAAAGCCTGCAACTGGAGAAGGCGTTTGGTTGCACCCCTTTTTGGCAGCAACTATGGTGGGAAATATTTGGGAGAAGTGGCTAAGCCGAGTGTGAAATTGTGCTTTCACAGAGATTTAAGAGCCAAGGGGGAACTGAAGTGCTGGAGATATGAGAGGGAAGAATAGAAGACAAGAGCAGGAGTCAAGTGTGCTCAAGATGGTAAGAGGCAATAATGGAGAAAAGAATGAGAGAGAGACTGAGGAACCAAGCACTGGTTTATAAATGCACTCTTAAAAATAAAGGTTCTTTAAAAAAAAAAAATGTCCATTGCAGCACCTTTCGATAATAAATCTTATTTTTGTCTGTATAGCTAGATGTAGCTGTCATATCTTATTAAATTCAAATACACTCTTAATATGTGCTTAATATATATCTTAATACGTCTTAATATGTTAGGTCAAGCTAGCCACTTAAAGACACCTTTTGATATAAACAAGCATGTAAGCCACTACTGCTAAGTTAAGTCAATAAGCTGTAAACATGTTATCATTTTCAACAAAAACCCAGCAATAAAAGTCTTAGAGGAAATACACTGTTAGGCTTTTATGTTCACTGATGACAGCCATTCTTGTACAAACCTGATTCCAAAAAAGTTGGGACACTGTACAAATTGTGAGTAAAAAAGGAATGGAATAATTTACAAAATCTCATAAACTTATATTGTATTCATAATAGAATATAGCTAACATATCAAATGCTGAAAGTGAGACATTTTGGTAGGACAGGTAGCAATAAGAGGCCGGAAAAGTTAAATGTACATATAAGGAACAGCTGGAGGACCAATTTGCAACTTATTAGGTCAATTGGCAACATGATTGCGTATAAAAAGAGCCTCTCAGAGTGGCAGTGTCTCTCAGAAGTCAAGATGGGCAGAGGATCACCAATTCCCCCAATGCTGCGGTGAAAAATAGTGGAGCAATATCAGAAAGGAGTTTCTCAGAGAAAAATTGCAAAGAGTTTGAAATTATCATCCTCTACAGTGCAAAATTCATCCAAAGATTCAGAGAATCTGGAACAATCTCTGTGTGTAAGGGTCAAGTCTGGAAAACCATACTGGATGCCCATGATCTTCGGGCCCTTAGACGGCACTGCATCACATACAGGAATCACAACATGGGCTCAGGAATACTTCCAGAAAACATTGTCAGTGAACACAATCCTCCGTGCCATTCGACGTTGCCAGCTAAAAACCTCTATAGGTCAAAAAAGAAGCCATATCTAAACATGATCCAGAAGCGCTGGCGTTTTTTTCTCTGGGCCAACGCTCATTTAAAATGGACTGTGGCAAAGTGGAAAACTGTTCTGTGGTCAGAAGTTCTTTTTGGAAAAAATGGGACGCCATGTCATCCGGACTAAAGAGGACAAGGACAAGGACAAAAAAGTTGTTTTCAGCGCTCAGTTCAGTAGCCTGCATCTCTGATGGTATGGGGTTGCATGAGTGCGTGTGGCATGGGCAGCTTACACATCTGGAAAGGCACCATCAATGCTGAAAGGTATATCCAAGCTCTAGAACAACATATGCTCCCATTCAGACGTCGTCTCTTTCAGGGAAGACCTTGCATTTTCCAACATGACAATGCCAGACCACATACTGCATCAATTACAACATCACGGCTGCGTAGAAGAATGATCCGGGTACTGAAATGGCCAGCCTGCAGTCCAGATCTTTCACCCATAGAAAACATTTGGCACATCATAAAGAGAAAGATGCGACAAAGAAAACCTAAGACAGTTAAGCAACTAGAAGCCTGTATTAGACAAGAATGGGACAACATTCCTATTCCTAAACTTGAGCAACTTGTCTCCTCAGTCCCCAGACGTTTCCAGACTGTTATAAAAAGAAGAGGGGATGCCACACAGTGGTAAACATGGCCTTGTCCCCAACTTTTTTGAGATGTGTTGATGCCATGAAATTTAAAATCAACTTATTTTTCTCTTAAAATTTTACATTTTCTCAGTTTAAACATTTGATATGTCATCTACTGTATGTTGTATTCTGAATAAAATATTGAAATTTAAAACTTCCACATCATTGCATTCTGTTTTTATTCACAATTTGTACAGTGTCCCAGCATTTTTGGAATCGGGTTTGTAATATAATACAGCGGTTTAAAAGGAGAGTTCACCCCAAAATTTAAATTCTGACAATATTTTTATCCTTTTGTTGTTTCAAACCTGTATGACTTTCTTTCTTCTGTGGAACATAAAAGACGTTATTCTGAATAATATGAATTGTTTTGTCAGTCCAATGAAAGTCAATGGGGTCTAAATTATGATTAGAACCAATGATTTTCAATTCATGGACAAAAAAAAACAACCCCTTTTTCAAAATATCTTCTTGCATTTTACCTTTAGAAAACTGTAAACTGAAAAACTTGCAGCTATGGTTGGTTACTTAATTGAGAAATGCTTGCTTTTGTGCCATCATCGTTTGTTATACCAATATTTAACATTATAAATGAATATGTGTTCATTAGCATACTTGTTTTTTCTGTGGTATTACAATTGGTATCAAGAGTTGTGTAACTGAACCGGTATTGCTGACTTCTGAAATGATGGTATTGTGATAACATTTTTTTTTCTAAGAGTGTGGTCAGAAAGTCTCATGGGCAAACATGATGAAGACAAAGCGAGAGAATGTAGATGAGTGAGAGACACAAGCAAAGGGTGAGGTTTGCACAGAGAGCAAGAGGCTCGGCCCCGACTGGTCTGACAAGCTCCCCAAATCCTTCATCAAACCGCCGGAGGGGAAGTTCTCAAAGGATTTTGGGACAGGCTTTTGTAAATGAACACTTTTTAACTCCTCTTCACTTCTAATACTACTGAAGAGGCGTTTTAAAGCCTCATGCACTTCTAAATCCAGGATCTGCCAACCATAAACCAGGCACTTCATTTAAAGCCTGCAAACCTACTGGATCAACATTCTGGCTTGGAGTCAACCTGATTCACCATCACTGATCTGTGATCTGGCTCTACTCTGAACCACCCAATGAGAAGAGATCAGATAGACAGGAGGGAACTATTCCTAGGTGAGGACACTGCATGTGGGCTTAAAAGTCTCTGTATGGGCATGTGATCTACACAAGCCAAATTCACTCTGTTTATGATGAGTTTTCTCAAAAGCAAACAACAGCCAAATCTTTCACACAAACTCTGTTTAGAGTAACCCTGCTGTGATTAACCAACTGCTAAATATTTTGTCTTCATTTTTCCACAGTCATGAGGCCAGAGCTCTGTCCCTGAGGTGTGAAGGAATGGAGCCAGGGACAAATGTGAGGACAACGTGAGAAAAAGAGGAAAAAGAGGAAAAGTACCCAAAGTGGGAGGGGGATAAGTGGAATAATTAAGAGAAGCAATTCACACTCATTTGTTTAAAACAAACAAATCTTCCTCTCCCCTTCAGTTAATCTCAACTAACCTAGATCTTTCAGAAATGAATGATTGAATGTTCCATGATGATGAACAGATAGACAGCAACAAAGTGATAAACTAGGCTATATATTTTCAAGCAAATGAAGTTCACTTTGGTTTTGGGTGGACCTAATCCCAAATGGATGCGTTTCTTAGGTGGTGTTTACATAACATGCGTTCTTGCATTCAAAAACAGCTAGACGGAGCGCAACAAAATGGAACAGAATGCAGGGGTCTTGAGACACGCTTTAGAAGTCAGACTATTTTTAACTTGACACAAACTTACAAACATATTGCTCGTGGAAGGGAGCTAAAAATAACGCAAGATGTAACGCAATGGGAAAAGTTGTCTGTTTTGTATGGCTGTATCGAAGGTAAGATAAGGGTTGAATCTAAAAACTCAAATTTCCCAAAAGGGTTTTACTATGCTAACTGTCAAAAAAAATTAAATTAAGCACAACATGCTGTTTAAATCAGCACTGCAAAAAAAGAAAAAAGTATTAAAACTCAAAAGAAGTATAATTTATTGCAATGTTAAAGAAAATAATATTATTTGTCAGCACCAATTGCCCCGTTGCGCTTTGGGTGTCCTGAGTTTGAGAAACCAGCTTGCAGACCTTCCTCCCACTTTGCTTCCAGTCTAAAATACTGGCCTGTCCTAATAAAGGCAAAAACTGCCAAAAAGTCTTTAAAAAATAA
This sequence comes from Cyprinus carpio, assembly GCF_018340385.1. Classification (NCBI taxonomy): domain Eukaryota; kingdom Metazoa; phylum Chordata; class Actinopteri; order Cypriniformes; family Cyprinidae; genus Cyprinus; species Cyprinus carpio. The sequence goes on along the minus strand of NC_056604.1, from coordinate 10,739,333 downwards.
TAATAATATTTATTCCTGTAACACAAATCATATATAATACATATGTTTCTATAATCACATGTTAACCACTGTGTCCCTTTTGAAACGGATGGATGACCACATTAAGGTTTGGAGGTCCAACACAGAACAGACATTCCAGGAAACCGTAACACAATCCACACTCAGTTCTGCCAAGATTTTCACCACACAATTTTCAACTTTCTCTTAGTCTTTCTACATCTTAAACTCACATACTTTTTCTTGTCTGTAGTCTGTGTTTCTCATTCTCTGTCTCTCTTTCAGATGGGGCTCCAACAGTAACGTGACCAGATGTGAAAGCGTGACTCTCTCTCAGCCGGTTATAAAATCAGTTGCAATACATCTAAACACAACCAATGTATGTACACACAAAACTGTGCACTAGGGCTACACGATAAATCGCATGCAATATTTAATCCACATCTTGTCATGATCATGTTTTGCACAGCTTGTCAGTGAACAACGGCTCTGTGTAGTAAATGCTGCTCCATGTGAAAGCACGCACATGATGGAGATTTCCAGCTGATTACAGACCGGCTTTACTGACAAGATGCACATTTATTAATCGCATGCGATTTATCGTGCAGACCTACTGTGTACCAGTATTAGATGTGTGTGCCTGTGTGTGTGTGTGTGTGTGTGTGTGTGTGTGTGTGTGTTTCCTGGCACTTAACACTTGGGTGTACGTTCTGAAGCCAACTCAAACCTGCCTTCAATAAAAAGCAGTCCCATGACTTTTTATCACCACAAATGCAGGAATGGGATCAGGGACTTTCTAAACTACATTCAGTGACTTACAAAAACTGCTTTCAACACAAAATCTGTCTTGAATTAGATATTAGGCTTTGCTGAGCTGAGGGAAATTAGTCTCAAACACATAAAACAGCTGTGATATAAAGAGCCGCCCACCACTACGCCACAAAAACACATGAAATACATGGTTCATGCAACTATGTATCAACCAGACAAAAGTGCTGGTCACAATTGATCTGCCTTTGACCATCAGCAACACAAAAAAATTCTAAATCAGTATGTCGTCCACTATGTGAAAATTTTACACCCAAAAAGTAATAGCACACCTCTTCTAAAACAAGCCACGCGATCTGAGGTATCATTCATTCATTCATGTCCATAAGTTATGTGACAAAGTTTAATATTTACTTTTATGTGTTCTTTCAAAACCCTAATCCTAACTATGTGCAGTAGAAATAGTCATGCAAAAAGCCCTAATAAGGTCAAGGAGTGTTTCAAACACAATCTGTTTCTCCTCCTTCCTGACACGGATCAGGCGGCATGAGTGTGTCGGAGCTCTTGCACAGAGCAGCTGGTTCACAGCTGTAAGCCTTGCTTGTTTGAAAGCACTGCCTCATCCCCGCGACCAAACCCAGAGCCCAAGGGACATCTCTGTTCGTGTGTGTGTCTCTCTCCTGCTCTCTGGTAGTGCTAATAGCTGCTGAGAGAGATGGGGAAGTAATTATGAGAGTCTGACAGGGCTTGGTTGAGAGGAAAGTACTCAATAGAGCAAGCGAGCGAGAGAGAGAGAGAGAGAGAGAGAGAGAAAGAGTCAGAAGAGATTTGTCAGCATTGGCCCTCATCCATGCTGGACAGCAGAAGGAAGTTGTTCACGCTGAGTGAGGAAGTAACCCCATTTCCTGGCATTTCTGTATATACACCAAGCGCTCTCTATTCTGTAAAACGTTGACATGGTAACAAACAATAAAACCCTTCCTGAAGCCATCTCTAATTAGACAGGGGGCGTAATTGCATACAGATTTGATAACATAAGAACGAAGGGAGGCTTTCAGTGGCGCACATTAAATCTGTACGTCACGTGGGGCTAAAAGGCACCCTGATTGTTTAATGATAGGCTGCATCTAGTTTGGGAGGAAACCTGATAATTCTCAAAGCAACAACATTCCAGTGAAACTGTCCTGAGAGCTGGCTGTATGCTAACAATCAGAAAGAACACTTTCACATCAGCTCAAGCACAAAAAAACCCATAATGATTATCACAAGTAGGAATTAGGGATCGGTTATTGCCTGATAATACAGATTTAGTTTTATTCACTGTATTGGTTGATATTACATACGCTATTGTTCAAAAAGTTTTTTTTTTTATTAAATTAATACTTTTATTCAGCAAGGACACATAAAATTGGTCAAAAGTGACATTTATAATGTCATAAAACATTCCTATTCAAATAAAAGTTGTTCTGTTGAAATTTCTATATCAGGGTCTGATGAAAAAATGTGTCACAGTTCCATCATATTAAGCAGCACAACTGTTTTCAACACTGATAATAATAAGATATGTAAGCACCAAATCAGCATATTAGAATGATTTCTGAATCATCATATGACACTGAAAACTAGAGTAATGGCTGCTGAAAATTCAGCTTCACCATCACAGGAATAAAATATATTATAAAATCCACTAAATTAGAAAACAATTATAAAAAAATAAAAAAAACACCTCAAAACAACAATATATTTCATAAAAAAACAGCATCAAAAAAAACTACTTTTATTATTTATTATTTTTATATTTTTAATTTAGACAAAACAGTATGCAATTTTATATCAGCTTCTCAACACTGGCCATATTAATCCTTAATCACAAGCCCACTGTAGATGAGGCTGATACTACATTACTAACATCAAAAATGTCTGATACACATTCAGCAATACTAAGGAGGAAATGATGCTGCATGACATGGAATATAGTTCACAGGTCAGGCTTGTGAAGCATGTACACAGACGCGCTGGCACGGTGTCTGTGTGGCTGGTGCCAGGCTGACCGTATTGCAGTGTAGTAGGAATGCAGAACTTCTTAATTCCCACTTCATTTGTTAACCTGCTCAGTGGTTTTAATCCATGCATTTAACAAGCATGAGCGTCTCACTCCTTTCTGGCCTCCTGCAGCATTCTCCTACAGTCTAAGGGGGAAAAAGGGGCGAAACCTTAGTTGTGGAGATTTAGTTATTAGGAACTCAGTGCGTTGTAGTATACAGATGGGAAGTGAAAGGCTTCTCTGATCAATCGCTGGTTTCCTTTGCTTAAAATTGTCACCTTATATTTTAAGCAACACAACAGCCAATAAATCAGCAAGAGAGTGAATGAGCAACATTCTTCTTTCATTTAATGTGTGCTTCATTGGGCGGTTCATTGGGGACTAAGTGAAAACTAAACCAAAAAAAAAGAAATAACAGTACATAAATGTACACTCACTTAACTTAAATGAAAAATAATTTCAAAGTGTCAACATAACACCACGTAGTGCCTTCCAGTGACCTGTTCAAGACCTCCACCGCACCAGATGGTTGGATGTGGGCATCCCTGAGATATGCATGACCGTGGGCCAATCCATAACTGTCCCGTTGTGTTCTGAGAAGTGGGAGTTTGCTGAAGATAAATCACATTTCACACCAGAGAGCAGCAGCGGGTCAGAACCGTGGCAGGGCACCATGCATGCCACTCGCAGGCGGGAACAATGGGACAACTTCTTATTGCACACGCTGTAACGGCATATGTGAGCAAATACATGCAACTTCAAACAACCTACACAACTGAGGCGACATGCCAGGCGGGGAAAGAAAGAAAAGCGAAATCAATCCCACCCCAAGGAATGATACTCAATACAGAGAAACAAGGAGAAACATCATCTGTGGGACACAATGGGCGAGCTGCAGCATTGTGAAAATGAGTGCATCCACAGGGAAATGTGTGCGAGTATGAGAGAGGAAGAAATCGAGAAAGGCAAGAGAGGGAGAGAGAGAGGAATGTGAAACACCAACAGCAGCATTCCTCCCTCTTCTTGCCAAGCCTGCAGACATTATATTGTCCTGTTTTCTTTTGTGAGGCTCCTCTATCTGGAGGGATTGTGTCTGACTTGCATGTGGACTGGAAGTCATATGTGAACTTATTCTCCAAACAAGTCTCTAATGCAACAACTGGCACCCTTTGTTTCTGAAATCCGCTGAGACGAGCTGCTAAGCATAAACAAACAGCCGTCAGATGGAAAACTCTTCAGTACTGCTGAACTGAGAAAATACAACAAATACACAAACAATCATTCAACTTCATTTTTCTGGAAACAGAAAATTCACACTCCACAACACACATACCACAAAATAACGAGTAAAGAGATTTCATGCTTACTCTTAAAGAAAAACAAAAGTGGTTAATTCGACTACGCTTTGAAAACCCAAAGAAGAGTCCGTATTTTCCCCTCATACGTGTCCATTTTGAATTCTTCTCTCACATAACAGTTACTAAAATCCGCTGCAGATTTCATCCGCTCAGACTCTCTCACATCTGGGCAGAGGTGTGAAACACGAGTGTGTCCCTCAGAAGAAAAAAAAACAATTTCTTGACTTTTTTAAAAGTTTATGCAAAATATATAAATAAATACCGTATATATTTATTCATTCGTGCGTTTAGATAAGCTGACACATGCCATTCGAGGCCGTGGAGAACCGAAACGTGAACGCTGATGCTTCACACCGCCGTACAAATGCGTACGGACGGCAAATGACTCTTTTAGAAATGTTTTCTGAAATATAAGCCGTTAAAGTACTTACCATATGATACTTTAAGGCAGCAAATAACGATAAGGATCACTTTGCCCGAAGAGACACCGGGTAATTGGCCCATATTGTAAGTAAAATCCACATAGAGCCGCCAGCGCGAGGCTGTGCTCCGTCAGGTTAAAGTGTAACGTTAACGAATCTCAAAATGATCTTCAAGAGTAGGTAAACGACTTATACTTGATAGAGAAGCTGTCTTTTGCCCGTCAGAATGTCTCGTTTGACCACATAAATCCGTTTACTGCCTTCATTTGAAAGTTTTTTCTTCTCGTAGTTGCGCTGTGATCAAACTTTCTGAACTTCTCTCTTCTTGTCGTCCTAGTCACTGAAGTCGCAGACGGAGATCTACTTCCGCCAGCCCATATACATGGATCTATAGTCTGTGATGCGTCTATAAATAACGAGCTCCTTGAAAGTTTGCTTCCTGTAAGTCATTTAAAATATTCGTAGACTTTAATAGTTGAATATTAATTTATTTAGCTCTGAGCGGGGTTTGAAAGAAGGCTCGATTTTGTGCCAATATTTTTTTTTTCTTGCCGTGGCGGAGGAATTTTTACTTATTCTGCAAAGACGACTATGACTCAAATTTAACCCGTTCATAGTTTTTCCTCTCCACCCGTTGACGTTACTAAGTAAATTACCCACCCCTATCTCTGGGGTTTTGATTTAGAGTGATTAATCCGTTTATTCCTTGTCTTTCGCATCTGGCAGGCTCACTTGTAGTAATAGAAAACATATTAATAACAAAAAGGGGTTGTTGTGTTATGTATTATCACAACCCAGCAACACTATTTTGGTATTAATCTGTTTTCGAGACGTTGATATCTGCAATTTATGTATTTTAGTATTTGTCCCAATGAATTTGATGACTTTTTGGATGTTTCATTTAGATGGGGCACAAATGAAAAGCAGATTAGTTCACTAGCTCAAATTTTAGGTAGACCTGGCTATATGTGTGTGTGTTCCATCATTATCCTTTATCATACTTCTTTATCATACTTATCTAAAAGTAGTATAAAAGTATATGAGAATACATGAAAGAATTTAACTTTATGACTGAAGCTGTGTGTATACATTTAAAAGGGTGGCCACATGCTTGATGTGCACCAAATAAGTTATTGTCATGTTTAGAGGGGTCCTATTATGCTTTTTCACTTTTTCAACTTTAGTTAGTAATGTTGCTGTTTGAGCATAAAAAAGATCTGCAAAGTTGCAAAGCTCAAAGTCCATTTCAAAAGAAGATATTTTATTTAACATAAATCACTTTTTAAAAACTACAACGAACGACACATTTGGACTACAATGCATATTTTCCGGGATTTGTGATATCAAAAATATCGACGAATGGGATGAGACTTGGTTGAGCTGCACTAGAGAAGCCAACGAGTGTTATCACAATGTCGGAGACACGATAGCTTTCCCAAGGCAGATGAACTTAGCGTGGTTACAATCATCCGGGTTTAAATAGCGCTCAAATTGATTTGATTTTGACGGAATATTTACACTGAAGCTCGCAGCAGGCAGCTATGGTAAGGGGCATGACGTTTCCCGGCCAGGCGCCGAGTGCTGTCAATCACAACACACACTGGCCCAGCTAACCAATCACAGTGCATTTCGTATTTCAGAAGGTGGGCCTTCATTTGATACAGGAACTATTCCAGCCGTTCATGCCAGACTGTGGAGAGAGGTGTTGTAATAATGTAAAATATGTGAAAAATAATGTGTTTTTCGAACAACCTAGTATGAGAGCCTGTTCTAGTACACCCCCAAAACAAAATCAAGACCTTGTAAAAGAGCATAACAGGACCCCTTTAAGCATTGCTATGAGAGCAAATGCCCACACACATTCTCAAAAAGTGACAGACTCTAAATGGTGAAAAAAATTGCTCCTTGTCAACAAGACTTTAATTTATAGTCCTAGTTAAAGGGATAGTTCACCCAAAAATGAAAATTATTTCATTAATGACTCACCCTCATGTCGTTCCAAACCCGTGAGACCTCCGTTCATCTTCGGAACACAGTATAAGATATTTTAGATTACGTCCGAGAGCCTTCTGTTCCTCCATTGAGAATGTATGTACGGTATACTGTCCACGTCCGGAAAGGTAATAAAAACATCTTCAAAGTAGTTCATGTGACATCAGAGGGTCCGTTAGAATTTTTTGAAGCATCGAAAATACATTTTGGTCCAAAAATATCAAAAACTACGACTTTATTCAGCCTTGTCTTCTCTCCCGGGTCTGTTATGAGCGCGTTCACAGCACGTTTAGTGATATCCGGTTCGCGAACGAATCACTCGAACTAACCGGATCTTCTTGAACCAGTTCACCAGATCGAACTGAATCGTTTGAAACGAACAATAAGAAATCCACAAATGACTTAAGCTGTTAACTTTTTTAACATGGCGAGCTCCCTCTGAGTTCAAATAAACCAATATCCCGAATTTACAAACAGTACAACTGACTGAACTGCGTGAAGAGAGAATTGAAGATGAACACCGAGCCGAGCCAGATAACGAACGAAACATTGACTCGTTCTCGAATCAAGAACCGGTTGCATCGGTTTTCGGATCACTAGTAGTGATGGGAAGTTCTGTTCTTTTCCGCGAACCGGTTATTTCGGACAGTTCGATTCAATAAACCGGTTGCCGAAAACGGTTCACCAGTTCTTTTGCGCTCGACGTAATGACTTCATTGGCAATGATTGCCCTTGATTCAAGCCTTCGGTTTACCCGCGCTCATAACATTAGCACAGAATCAGTTCAGAATCAATCACCAAAAGAACCAGCTCGGTTCAGACGCGCTGTGTGTCAGTCTGCTTCACGCTGAATCACGCATGCGCAGTATCATCAGCTCCTCGCTTCTCGAACCGGACGCGTCCGACAGAAACGGTTCTTGACTTGAGAACGAGTCAATGTTTCATTCGTTATCTGGCTCGGCTCGGTGTTCATCTTCAATTCTCTCTTCACAGCAGTTCAGTCAGTGTACTGCTTGAGTAAATGAATTACTCCGGGATATTGGTTTATTTGAACTCAGAGGGAGTGTCAGGCATGTTAAAAAGTTAACAGCTTAAGTCATTTGTGGATTAATGCTTATTGTTGACGCGAACCGTTTCAAACGATTCAGTTTTTCTGTGAACTGGTTCAAGAAGATCCGGTTACATCGAGTGATTCGTTCGCGAACCGGATATCACTAAACTGCAGTGCTGTGAACGCGCTCATAACAGACCCGGGAGAGAAGACAAGGCTGAATAAAGTCGTAGTTTTTGATATTTTTGGACCAAAATGTATTTTCGATGCTTCAAAAAATTCTAACGGACCCTCTGATGTCACATGAACTACTTTGAAGATGTTTTTATTACCTTTCTGGACGTGGACAGTATACCCTACATACTTTCATAATGGAGGGACAGAAAGCTCTCGGACTAAATGTAAAATATCTTATACTGTGTTCCGAAGATGAACGGAGGTCTCACGGGTTTGGAACGACATGAGGGTGAGTCATTAATGACATAATTTTCATTTTTGGGTGAACTATCCCTTTAAGTCTAACTTGAGTGTAAGTCCTTTTTTTTTTTTTTTTTTTTGCAAATAAGTTAAGAGCAATTTGAGTCCAAGTCTGTGAGTTTCCATTTTTGCATAACAGCAAACACAACAACCTCATATGGAAAATGTGTATCATTCAAAGTTTTTGAGAGACCTTTGTAACGAAAATGATTAAACAGCCAATGTCACCTGCTGAGGTGGAAAAATGATATCAGTCAGTGAAACAAGCTGCTCCTGTCCTGCCCTAGTTCTTTCCACTTATACACACATCAAAACATTACAACTCAAATATGTCATGAATCAAGTACCATCTACCCAGAGATCATCAAAGCTGTGCCTGTGGGACACCATTGTTTAAGATGCATTGAAGGCCTCCTGTTGTGAAGGCAAAATAAACAAATCAATCCCTTTTTTGTTCGTGTTCTCCAGTGCTTTCTGATGAAAGACTTTGTACTGAATAGAGCAAATTAACCCTTCCAGTTTGCCTGTAGGGGGTCCAGCTTTAGTTACTCTAGCTGACTGCAGTCATTGCTGTGCCATATGCCTTTCTCCAGGGTGTCATAGACTTTCTGTTATTTCCCTGTTTTTCCAGACCCAGACGGCTCGCAGGTCTGAGCGCATTCCTCAAGGATGACCTTTTCAGATGCACATCATGTGATTTTCAATTACTGCTCTAGTTATTTTGCAAATATAGAGGAATTTGATGATTACGATCTTGACTGGCATCAAATTAATTTCCCATAAATTTAAGAGATCTTTAGTGAAAATATTGCATAATTTCAACATTGTTTGTTTTATCAAAGTCACATTTATTTTTTTGCTTCACATTGAACAATTCTAACCTATTCATCATTTTCACTAGGAGTTTCTTCTGGAAACTCCCTTAAAGTCCCTTACAAAAACAACGGCTTCAACCTTTGGGTGTGCCATCTGTGCCTCTGAACTCAGATTTTGCTCATTCAGCAAAAAAATAAAAATAAAAAAAAACCTTGTATAACATATCCGCTGAAGCCATCTGTAAAACTTAGTTTCATTTATTGTTATTTTAAACTTCTAGAAAATGAAAATGCCTGATCTGGATCTAAAATATATTTTCTGTAGTAAAGGGAAGAGAGTAAATCTGTCACATCTTGCACGTCAACCCAAAAAAAAAAAAAAGCCCCCCCCCCCCTAAAAAAAAAAAAAATTCTCCCATATCACGTCTTGTAACTGATGTGTACCACAACCAACAACCATATCTGGTGGTACATCAGTTGCACAGCACCTATACTGTACTAATGAAAACACCTTCATATGCCTCACATTTCTACAGCCTTTCAAAGTTGAAACAAACATTATTACAGACTGATGGACACTTGCTGCCAGGGCTGCAAATGTAAATATCAAAATGAGTGAATGTACCCATGACAAGGCAAAGGTCAGAAACTGCTGGGACAATTTTTAATGGCCTGCCATTCAGAGGGTGATTTATCACAGTAGGCATGCGTCAAAGGGGCCAGATAAAACGCTGATATATTGTGGCTAGGTGGCATCAGAAGACTGATTGCCTCACAATTGGTTACCTACACCCCCACCTCTTCTGCCCACCCTCCATTTGCGTGGGAAACTACACTTAGTACACATCAAAAATTCAGCCTTGACATATGAGAAAGAGGTTACCAGTTTGAGAAAATTTGGACAGACAAAGATACATACATACAGATAGATAGATAGTTCACGAGTTCACACTTAAATATAAACAGAGTAACGGTTATGCGTATTTGGCGTGCTGTCCGAAGGGAGGGCTCCAAGCTCTGAATTTTGGCCTGAACCCAGAGTACACCCCCACTACAGGTTAGTACATAAATAATTGTAAGTGTGGAGAAGGGGTGGCTGAGGGATTCTGGAAAAACTGTCAAGGAACACAGGTAGGTCTGCTGTGTATACACACCTCTTATCTTGTTAACTGGGTTGATTACTGATTGTGCACCTCTCGTGTTAATTAGGTTAATTATCTGAATGTGCTCCTCCGGAACTTTGTTAATAAAACATCATATAGATAGATATATAGATAGATATATGGGTGAACACACTGACAAAACCAGGCGGAAGCATTATCTGTCTCTTGCTCTATTAAAATGAAATAAGTGAAGGGGCACAGGAAGTGAGGGGTAAATTTAGTGGTAGATTATCTCACACTCACCAGCAGCATATGAGCTGGATAGCACTGCAAAAACCATAGCAGTGGCTGTAAGATGAGACAGTGTTGATCATATATAGGCTTAAGATCTGCTCTAGCAATTCCAAATACATAATATATAAATGATTAAGGTATTTTAAGTGTGCAACTAATCCCTACTTATCGATCTCTATGATATGTTTAATTCCTATTGTCATTATAGAAAGAGAGCCAGTTAGATGACAACAGGTGAGGTCTGGGAAAAGACAGCATGGATTAGTTTGACCTGTTTACTCATTTCTGCAAATTGTTACCCATACATTTAATTATTTATGCATCATCTTATCCATGCATCATCATATTAGGTCATCACATAATGTTTTACACACAAAAACCATCCACAAAAAAAAGAAAAAAAAAAAAATTCTATTATAAATGCTAGCATGTGACTTGCAATGATGGCATAGTTTTATCCATACAACAGTACCTTCTTTTCTACAGAATGATAAGTGAATTGAAAGTGTTATCATGCTGTTGTGATGTGAGAGTCATGTGACATAATTTGCATCAGCATTATGAATATGGCACACATGAAGCTGGAATATTTGGCTCTTTTGAATGTAAGGTGTGTTCGATTCTGAACACAATGGAGTGTCTGTACAGTAAGACACATTCATGCTAACAGTTAAAAGACTCAAAATCAGGTGGAGAACAGGAAAATGACCTGGACTGATGACCTCAGAATAGCTGTCATTAACAGACAGAACAACACAATGCAAAAATATGTGAAGCTTAAATTCAGAATTGAAAGACTGACTTTCTTTCAAAATAAGTTAGAAATTGAATTGGCCACACAAACAGGAAGGTTAAAGTGAATTTGAAAAGGAATGACAAAAAAAGAGCACTTTGTTTAAAGTGATGTGAGTGAAAGTGAAAAAAGTGATGTGACATACAGCCAAGTATGCATTTAACCCATCCAAAGTGCACACACACAGCAGTGAACACACACACACACCGTGAACACACACCCGGAGCAGTGGGCAGCCATTTATGCTGCGGCGCCCGGGGAATTGCAATTGCAATTCAGTTAAATACTATAGGCTAGCTAATGGATGTATCTATCAGGCCTGTAAATATCATGCTTTAAAGTGCCCCTATTTTCCAAACCCTTCCTTTGCATAATGCTAATCTGCAGTGATTGGTCAACTTATTTCCATTTCATCTTGCCTGTAATGCCTGATAAATCAGCGTTTGTGAACGCAGTGCTGCTTTGTTTACAGCTGTTACCGGGGAACCAGCTATTTATAAAAAGGATCGTTCTGGTCCTTGATTCTGATTGGTTAAGCCGCATTAGAAGCGTCCGTGTTGGAACCACAACTATTTCTGAGGAACTAAATTGTTTAATGGAAGAATACTCTTTTTATTTATATCATTACACTTTATTTGCTCTGTTTTATTTTGTGAAACCTTACTAGGAAAAACGTTTTATTAAAGCAATAGGCCCCGTGAAGCCTTCTTGGAGCTTATTGCTTTATTTTACTGCTCCAAAAGCGGCACCTAGTGGCAAAGAATGAATATTTTTCCGCTCTGAGTGCAAGAAGTGGGCGGGCAATATGTTAATGTTTCATATTGAAGTCAACATGAAATGGCTTGGGATTCATTTTAAAAACGACTCGTTTCAATGATTCAGAGTCAACTCTTTCTTTTGAGAGGCAATAACTTTATACACGGTGCACTTTCAGATTTAAAACTTTGCAGGATGTTTTCATTCACCCCGAGCTGTATTACACACTGCATGAAATGTAATTTTCAAAAATCCATAATAGGGGCACTTTAAACATTTTCAGGCAAACAAATTTTGTCAAGCCAATATTAAAAATTTGTCTTGATAAACATAGCTTTTCCAATTAAAAATAACACCTATATGAATTTCTTTGCATTCCAATTCAACTTTCAATTCAAATTCGAATTGCAATTCCATATCCTGTTTGCTACCTCAATTCAATTTCAAGAAAATTATTTGAATTTGAAAGGCATTCTCAGTTCAGTGTAACGGTAAAGAAAAAAAATGCAAGAGTTATTGATAACAGAATGATCCAGGAGTGGTGGTGAGTGAAGCAGGCATGAGATCTCCGTGGTGGTAGTCGGTGCATCAAGAGTGGACGGGGTTCCGGGGAAGACAACAGCGAACAAACAGCACAGATAAAAGGACAAGAACCAGGCAACCAGACGGGAAACTATTTCACTGTAATAACGCGCATAGGCGACACACAAAACTCCCACCCACATAGTGAAAACTTTTACATGTGACAATTTGAAAGGCATTCTCAGTTCAGTTTGGTGGTATAAAACCTATTTCACTGTAATAGCGCATAGACATGCCTTTCATTTCTAAAAGTGGAAAAAAAGCTGCTTAATTTTTAAAGGAGACATATTATGCCCCTTTTTACAATATGTAATATAAGTCTCTGGTGTCGCCAGAATGTGTCTGTGAAGTTTCAGCTCAAAATACTCCACAGATCATTTATTATAACATTTTGAAAATGCCTATTTTGAGTGGAAGCAGATACATGCTGTTTTTAGTGCCTGTTTCTTTAAATGCAAATACGGTTTTCCAGAATAGAGCTGCAGCTCGACCTGCTAAAAACATATGTTTTGGTTCTGATTGTCATATACGGTTTTCTGAAAGCACACATCTGAAGCACACGGATAGAAAGTGCCTGTTACAGCATGTGAGTACTAAAATAAGTTCTTCAAGTTAACAACTTAACATACAAGTTAACATTAAAACACACAAGAGTTAAAAAAACAGTCGGTTATGTCTGTGAAGGTAAACTGCTGGGAAACATATCGCATATTTATTTTAGATCTGTGTGGCAGCAGCAATATACAGTAAATAAATCAATAAATCCACTGCTCTCTTGTCTCCTTTGAGGCTGGGACTCTAAATAGCTTTCTGTGATCATCTGTGCAGCCAAAGACAGAATGATTAGCATGTTTTCCTTAAACTTTCACCATGGCATTAGAGCTGGTACACTGTTGTCGCTTGCGAAAACACAAGGATGGCGCTGTGGGTATAAATTTACAGATTAAGGGGTGGTAATATTATAATGAGATCCCTTTGCCACGTCACCAAGGGAGCGAAATTGGACTCGCTCGTTTTCTTAGGACGCTTGCAGAAAAAGGCTTACCAAAACAAAGTTACCAAGTTAATCTTTTTCACGTTTCCTTGGTTGGTAGATGCAAAGGGGACCTGATTATAACACTTAAAACCTGGAAAAGTCAGATTTTCATGATATGTCACCTTTAAAGATCTGTTTACACCTATCTGATACATCAAAATAAGTCAACTTGATTCAGTCATTTTAAATAATATTTTGGCTTTAATAACACCAATTAATCTAGATGTAACAACAGTGTGCAGGTGTAACCTGTGTACAACAAATTAGATGGCTGTTTGATGATAATGTGCTCCCTTTATGTGGTAAGCGCCTAACAAATCTTTTAAATTTACGAGAAATGTAATACAGCAATAATTATAGGAAAAGCAGCTGTAATATCGTCAAGCTAAAACATGATCATGATCTTAGCATGGACAAAAGCCAAGTTCTCAAGAATCAGGTTCACTTTGTGCAAGTGTTGGGATCACCGCAGCACCATAACACTTCTCAACGTTCCGCAGTGGTCAGGGCTCTGGGTCAGCTTGCGGCCCCCACTAACACATCCTGGCACGAAAACCACTCTTGTCCTCAGAGGAGCCAAGACAGTAGAGAGGATACTGGAAGATGGGGTAAGGAAAGAGCTGGCAGTTAAAGCCGTTCTTTAGGGGGAGAAATCTGTGCGTGTCTTGTAAGTGGACCTTGGGTCTTGGCCGGGGCAGGTGGACGGAATTTGCTGCTGCAAATGTGATGTCTACTCACCCATCACATACACTGTGAGAGGGCTATTTATAAAGCACTGTGGGAAAAGGAGAACGCTCATGTTTATGAGAGTTGACCTACAGTCATGGAGAACGAAGGCTATATCATTTCAGCCTGAGGACACCATTAGTGACATTGAGGTCAAAGTCTGCGTGTGGACACATACAGTTTATATGTTTACATACTCCTTGCAGAATCTGTGAGATTTTTATCATTTTCATTATAAAGGGTAACACACACACACACACACACACACACACACACTCACATATATATATATATATATATATATATATATATATATATATATATATATATAAGAGAACATTGCTTTGAAGTTAGTTGACATATTTACATATAGGCAAAAGACAAAATACATAAAAATGTAATAATATATGCAATAAAATAAAAAAGGGCAAAATAAAATAAAAATATAAAATAATGTTATAAAATAAAATAATAAAATAGATTAAAATAAAATACCATGTGATGCTCGAAGAGGAAACACACTGTCTTAAGAACCAATATGTAAATTTTTGAACAGGATAGTTTGTGTAAATAAAGTTATTATTTTGACTTGTGGAACATAATGGATTCATCAGGAAAGAATAAAGTTAAATGTCTTACAGATTCTGCAAAATGTATGTGAACCTATGGAAAAAAGAACATTTAATGTAACACAACTGTAAGTGATTACCGTATGATGCATATAACAGTGAGGTCTTCAGAAGGACACTTGTGATGATCCATTACAAGAGTGTGTTTTTGGGTTACAGTCATAGGGTATGGCAAATCATTTTAGAGTTCATCCTGAATAAACCACCCTTTGATCTTCTGAGGCTGGTCCCACCGGCTTAAAAGTGCACTGAGGTCAAAGTAATTCTCAGTGGTCGGTAGCCTCTTAGCCAGTCTGGAGGGAATAAGTGAGAGTGAAAGAGACAAAGATTAAAAAAAAAAATAAAAAATAACTGATGACTGCTAAAAATATTGAAATATATGCAGATTTACTTTCTACTACAGGCAATATACATATAGACACGCACATATACACATACATGTAAGAGCATGACATTGGGGAAAGTGTAAAGTGAGTGAGCCTAGTGTCTTTCCTGCCAAGGGTTAATTGTGTCATGAGGCCAGGCATGACTGGTATTCACACCTCCGACTGCAACACAGACTCCCACAGCAGCGCAGCTAATCTGCATAGGACACTATTAATACTGCCATCTGCAGTCACCAGCTTGACACATAGTAAGTGCTTCTGCAGGTAAACCAGCTAACGGTTTGAACAAAATAGAGCGGCTATCATAGGAATATATAATTCATAAATTATCCCCATCTGTGGTATAGTTTTTACCTGTTGCAGTTACAATAAAGAACTGACAAAGGGCATAAACAGTGTAAAACTAAAATTAAATAAAATGCACACTTTTGAAAGAATCCCTCTTGAGGATCCAAACAGAATGGCAAATTTTTTTTTTTTTTAAGACAAGTTTCCTGAACTGTCAGCTATCCCCTGCTAAATTAAACCAGCTTAAGCTGGTTTTCTGGTCTCCCAGCTTGGTTAGGCTGGTCTTTTCACTGGCTTAAGAGGGGTTTTAAGCACTTTTTAAACAATTCCTAGTTAAGCACCAGCTTGGTCAGTCTGGAAGACCAGCTTTCAAGGGGTCATATGTGATTTCAAGTTTTCCGTTCTCTTTGGAGTGTTACAAGCTCTTGGTGCAAAAAGAAGATCTGTAAAGTTGTAAATACTTAAGTCTCAAACCTAAAACGGGGTCATCACATGTGGTTGATACAAACCCACACACCCCTAAAATGGCTCGTTCTAACACACCCCCACATGTCTACGTCACGATGTGGAAAGATTTGCATAACACCGCCCAAATGTTCACGCAAAGAAAGAATGCGTAACTTCTTTGTGGAGATGCTGTTTTGTTCTGAAAGTGAAAATACTTTGTTTGGCCTTCCAAAACAGGACACAACTAGAAATCAGTGGTTAAGTTGTATTTATAACACTGTTTCAGAACAGTTCAACCCAAATATACAGATGTGTGCAGAACATTTTATGGAAGACTGTTTCCTGATCCTGGGAGAGAAGACTACAATGCCGGCTGTTCTGACTCAGACTGTATGTATACATATGTAAAGGATTTGACACGCGAGTTTTGAGCAGTGTAGAGTAGCGGTTCTCAGTTTCAGTCCTCGCGCCTCCCTGCTCTGCACATTTTGTATGTTTCTCTTATCGCTTCAGATGTTTGTTCTATTCGAACTCAAGTGCCCTGCGAAGTGGACATCACAGGATATTCTGCCATGATTCCAGTTCGACGCGAATGTAGGCTATACAGGTGCATCTCAATAAATTAGAATGTCGTGGAAAAGTTCATTTATTTCAGTAATTCAACTCAAATTGTGAAACTCGTGTATTAAATAAATTAAATGCACACAGACTGAAGTAGTTTAAGTCTTTGGTTCTTTTAACGGTGATGATTTTGGCTCACATTTAACAAAAACCCACCAATTCACTATCGCAACAAATTAGAATACTTCATAAGACCAATAAAAAAATCATTTTAGTGAATTGTTGGCCTTCTGAATGTATGTTTATTTACTGTACATGTACTCAATACTTGGTAGGGGCTCCTTTTGCTTTAATTACTGCCTCAATTCGGCGTGGCATGGAGGTGATCAGTTTGTGGCACTGCTGAGGTGGTATGGAAGCCCAGGTCTCTTTGACAGTGGCCTTCAGCTCATCTGCAGTTTTTGGTCTCGTTTCTCATTTTCCTCTTGACAATACCCCATAGATTCTCTCTGGCCAGTCAAGCACACCAACACCATGGTCATTTAACCAACTTTTGGTGCTTTTGGCAACAGTGGCGGTTCTACATTGAATTACACCCTGGGCGAGACACCCTTCAAGCGAGCCAAAATCATCACAATTAAAAGAACCAAAGACTTAAACTACTTCAGTCTGTGTGCACTGAATTTATTTAATACACGAGTTTCACAATTTGAGTTGAATTACTGAAATAAACCTCCGAAGTGAGGTAAACTTCAACAGATTTCCCCTGATCAGGGAGTAGGGAGCAATGAACACTGTTTAGGGACCATGTCAGTGGGAACACAGTTCATGCACAGCTGAATCAGGTGTGTTAACAAAGAGAGACGTGTGAAATATGCAGAGCTGGGGGCGCGAGGACTGGAATTGAGAACCGCTGGTGTAGAGTATTGACAACCTCTTTTTTAGAGTAGGGCTTGTTGTTTATCGTTTCATCCAATCACAAATGCAGACATGGTTTTATGTTTATGTGGCGCGACGCGACGCAACGCAACGCGTAAAAACACAGTATAAGTCATTATAATCCATAATTATGAACCACACTGGATGTAACAAATGGCTCGTTTGTCATGGGTTTTATTGTTTTTGTCTTGTCTCGCGGGTGTTCTGACCGGGAAACGCATCACAGTATGGAAAGGGGCGTAACATTTCCATCACACGCTTGAGGCATTCGGCCAGTAACAAAGTACTGGATAGCTGGCCAATCAGAGCACACCTTGCTTTTCAGACTGATGAGCTTTGTAAAAAACAATGTGTTTCAGAAAGGCAGGGCATAGAGGAGAAACAATAATGTACAATATGTGGAAAATAATGTGTTTTTTGAACCTTAAACCACATAAACACATTTAATTACACCAAATACACAAAATAATGTTCTTTTTAGCGACATCATATGACCCCATTAAGATGAGTTCAAGTTATTTTCAGCAGGACAGGTTCAGAAAAAAAGACAGTTTAGCCAAAAAATACAAATGGCTCAGTGTGTCTGCATATCAAGCTACTAATAAAATAACCTAAATAAAATACACAGCTCAAATTTAAACATTGTGTTAACATGAGAGTTAA
This sequence comes from Cyprinus carpio, assembly GCF_018340385.1. Lineage (NCBI taxonomy): Eukaryota > Metazoa > Chordata > Actinopteri > Cypriniformes > Cyprinidae > Cyprinus > Cyprinus carpio. The sequence continues at coordinate 10,721,206 of NC_056604.1, read as the reverse complement.
GTTATTAATATGTGACCCTGGACCACAAAGCCAGTCATAAATAGCATATTTGTAGCAATAGCCAACAATACATTGTATGTGTCAAAATTATCGATTTTTCTTTTATGCCGAAAATCATTAGGATATTAAGTAAAGATCATGTTCCATGAAGATATTTTGTACATTTCGTACCGTAAATATATATAAACTCTATATTTGCTAAGAACTTGATTTGGACAACTTTAAAGGCGATTTACTCAATATTTAGATTTGTTTGCCTCCTCAGATTCCACATTTTCAAATAGTTATATCTCAAATATTGTCCTATCTTATATACATCAATGGAAAGCTTTCAGATTTAGCTATCATGTATAAATATCAATTTTTAAAAAAAATTAACTTATGACTGATTTTGCGGTCCAGGGTCACATATGGTTTTTGCAAACTCATATCGAACTACCTAATAAAGCAACTCTTTGTAATGTTTGAACGATACAGTTCGAATTTTAGAAAATTTCCTTTTTGATATCTTTTTCAACATTTTTTTTTGTAGGGTAAATCAACATTATGCCACAAATGCTGATGACTGAACCTGAAACCTTTTTTAAAACCTAGTTAAGCAGCGAAATGAAGTATCCCTACACATCTAACCCAATTACTATATGCTCCCATATGGCTGATGAGCTGTACATATGAAGTTTAGTATGACCTCGGTTCGAGGGTCACTCCCTTTAATGTATGTAATGGAGATTATGTACACACAGGGTGAAGGGGCATCAAGCTTCAGCCGTCAGTCTTGTTTCAGGCCGGGTGAGGGAGGAGGGCAGTTCCCAGGCCCCCATGTGTACGTTGGGGGGCAATAACTCATGAGCTCCCTTAGAACTTCCTCTTTCGTCCCTGGTTTTTACAACCCCTGTAGACTGGAGTACAGCTGCTCAGGCTCTGTGGTGCGAATCGAGGGAGCGTGAGAGAGGAGAAACAGGAGGAGAGACAGGACAGCAGGAGAGCTGATGGAGAAAGGTGAAATCACAGTGTCAATTTGAACAGCAAGCAGGAGAAAGAGGAAGCCTGACATTGAGGTTCATGTCATATTGTGATAAATGCTGCAAAACAAGCCACTGTGTGTGAGAACGACACTATATCGACACTGTATGATTTCTGCTGGTTAAAGTGTCACTATAACAAATGAGAATGACTTGACAAACAGTTCTCATGCTAATAAAGAAACATTAGATGCAATCCATCAACATTATGAATAATCAATTCAGTAAAATAAATTGGGCCACACAAAACTTTTCCACCAAACAGTAACAATCTTAACTGAATTTTAAAAGAAATCCAACAAAACAGCATTTTCAGAAGAAACACTCACCACTGTCATGCTGGCGAAAGTTGCAAGAGAATAGGACTCTTCTTTAAAGCAAATTAAAGATATTTTTTTATCACCTGCCAGGCAATGATTGTTAGAAAAAGTAATAGCAACAAACATGCAGGGCAAGTTAAGTTAAATAATTTAATTTAAAACAAATGTAGAAAATATAATAAAACTAAGAACTGTTATATTTTACAGCATTCATTAAACTTTGTTCATTTAATTCAAAAACTTTTTATCCTTTTTTTTTTTTTTTTTGGTAAATGCTGAGATTAACATTAACCAAAATTAATGAATGCTGTATAAATATTGTTCATTGTTAGTTCATGTTAACTAATGTAGCTAAACGTTAACAAATTAAACCTTTATTTTAAAGTGTTACCAAAAAAAAAAACCCTCAAACCTCCATTGGTAGTATGTCTGTGTGTACATGTCTAATATTATATTGTATTAGAAATACATATTATTATTTTACAGTAAAAATAACTAGTAGTAACTATGGTATTTTGGCAGAAAGTGCTGTTGCCATTGTACATTTTTACCATTATATATTTTTTCCTTGTACCAAGGACAGTATTTAGTGCATTTTTTCACACAATTGGACATATTCCTTATAAAAATACTAAGTTAATACAGAATGACATAATATATTTTTGTTCTCTATAATTTTCTCCAAAACAATTCCAATACTTGTTCACACACACCATTAACTTTGCCTGCAAACCATTCAGAGACGATGTGTGTGCATAATCAGTTTATGGTGTGTTTAGTTCGTGTGCAGTATCCCCGACCCCTGATCACACCAAGTATTTTAATCCAATCGGCTTCGTTTTCACATGACTGTCACGCACCCCTGCCACCATGGCAACAGAAAAGAGGGAGACGGGAAGAAGGAAAAGAGAGCAAGAGATAGAAGGAGTGGCAAAATGTTCCCTCGCCTTCCTCCGGCCTTATAACAAAATGATTGGCTCTTCTTCTGCCCTGTCTGTATCACTAGAGCAAGAGTGTAGATGATCAACAGTGTGCAAACACTTCCCCTCTCACACAGTCTCCTGCGAAGGTGAACATGAGATAGAAACACAGATACACCTGTTTCTCAGATCGCAGTGGCACAAGTTCTTTTTTGTTTTGTTTGTTTTGTTATCTCAAAAGGAGAATTATTTAACTAGGTTTATTACTTTTTTAATCAATCAATCAATCAATCTCTAACTTGAGTAGCCTATGTCTGTCTCTAGGTGCAAATGATTTTGACTATTAAAACAGAGCCTATTAACGTGATCTTTTCTGTTTAACAGTGTGTGGGAGGACATCGGCTAGATAACACTGACAGTGACAGCAAGGTCACGAACTACAAATCAGCATCATCATCTGGTGCCTGTGATACATATCGAGAGTTTTTATGAAGAATATTGCAAAACATGCATAACTGAATGTTCTGCGAACTTCAAAGACAGAAGCTGCTAAAAACGCATCCACAGATCTAATGCGCACGTTTCTTATCTATTCGTTCGTTTCTACAAATAAAAAAATAATAATCCAGCATAGTTCAAGGCCTGGCAGTGTTTATCAGCAGGTCAGCCTCAGCAAACTCCCACTTCCCCCTCTGCAAAGAGAAGCTGAGGGGTGAAGAGTTGAGTCTGAACATTGTGGTTGGTGATGCACGCTACCGTGGCAGCTTCTCTTTTCGGCTGTGCCCACTTCCTGCACACACGCAGACATAACGGGGTACGAACGTCAGCGTTTCGTTGTCTCTGCAAAAAAAAAAAAAAAAAAATGGTAAGCACCTTTTCTTGCATCTAGTCGCAAAATCAGCTCTAATTGTCGGTTTCCGTCTTGTTGAAACCAGCACAATATCGGAAGTCTTAGCGCCCCGGACCGACAACAGGAAGGTTTGGAGAAGTTTTGTAACTCAGGGTTTTTAAACTGCAGTTGCGCGCACTCTGGTGGTTGCGCACGGAAAAAACCCCCCGCAGGAAACAAGGAGCACTTTAAAATTCATCAGAAACGTTTTGCAGATAAAAAGTTAATAGTAGGCTGTTCTTAAAAACGTTTAAAATAATGTACACTCGCATGAGATCCAGTCATTCGCGAGTCGCAAAACGCCGTTCTGATTTTAAAAAAGCGAAACACGAAAAACCCGTTTAAAAACACGACTGAAACAGCAAGGAAACACGAGGCAGCTGTTACACATCTAGCATATTACAAATAAAAATCAACAAAAATAAAAACCTCCCATAAAATCAAAACGCCGAATCCCAAAATGCTTACTTGGGCGTCACCAACATCATGTTATAGGCCTACTATATACAATTTATAATATTCCTTTAAGTATCATATTACTGGAAACTTTCAAATGGAATAAACTGCAAATTCATTTTTTTCCAACGGCAATGGTAACCAAAAACAATTACATCTTGTAGGTGATTTATGTCAGAAGAATCTAGCAAACGACCTAAAAATTACTGAGTGAGCAGACTAGCCTATGTGACATTTAAGTAACCTTTCGTTTAAGGATGTCATGTTAGAAATTCCTATCCAAGTTTATCAGGTCATGCTTTCCAACTAATATTCTAGTTAACTAGAAAGCACATTCATATGAAGTTACATAAAAAGCCTGACATGCTTTTTGGCAATGAAAACCCAAAAAGCCACAGGCAATTGAAACTATTTAGGTATGACTGACAGTGACCTTGTAGTGAGACATCAACCAGCCCAAAGATTAAAAAACACTTACATATGTTAGTGTCGACTGTAAAAACCAGATTATGATCTGGTCTGGACTGAGTAATATCTATACTGTAGGTTTGGTGAGCTGAACAAACTCTCTTCTGATAAGTATTTTAGCCTCATCCAGTTGGTACATGGATGTCTGGTTGGTTTCTCTGTGTTTAATTCTTCAATATGTCAAACACACACAAAAAAAAAAACTCTAGTCATATATGATATCTGCAATTTTGCAAAAGGCAGGACCACAGATGCAGATGTATGTATTAGACTAGACTGCACCAGAATGCATTTGACCCAAATTTTTGCTTTTTTAAAAACGTGACAGGCCACCACTCTCCCCTGACACTAGATTATGATCTGGTCTGGACTGAGTAATTGGTCATGACCGCAAATCTCCTCACTGCAGTGCAAGCACTGTTTGTTGGGCAACTTTTACACCAAGTAAACAACTGAAAGTTCCAAAATGTCTGTTCGTTTAAATGTGCCATGAATGTTCATCTGAAACCTTACCTAACATCCACAGCACAAGGAGCTAGGGGAACTCATTCAACTCAAATCTGAATTAACATTAGGCTAACTTCTGTTGATAAATATTAATTCACTGGTTTGGGATGCACTGCTGCTTTATACTGTTATACACTACATAAGATTAATTTCCATGAATGGAGGGATTTCACAAAGACTAGAAAACACATTCACCCTCTCTTTCATTTACACTTCAAACATGTGCAGACAAACTTCTGTGTAGTTCATAAAACAGATAGGTCTACCAGTGAGGATCAGGTTAGGGACTCGACAGCCTGTTAGTAGTAAAGTCTCGGATCCAACAATCTTTAGGAAGCTGCAGCTTTAAAACACAACGTGAACTCATCTTCATTTAAGACTCCGTCTGTAAGAGCCCCTCTTTCCTCCGCAAATCCCACACCTCACAGGCACCGGCCGGGCAACTTCAAAGTCAGCTCCGACCAACCGGATGCTACATTGCAAAATAATTTTGATTACCTGAAATGGTGTTGCCTTGGCAAAGGACTAAATAATGAAAAAAAAAATGGGATAGGAAAAATCTCATCTCTTGTAAATGCATTTGTCTGATGTAGATTCAATTTAGATTGTACTGTATGTCATTTGGGGCTGTGTAAGTTAAATGTAAAATGGATGTAGTATAGTATTCTTTAGTTCAATAACATTTTGTAGCTTGAGGGGAATTCGTAGCATTTATTATTCACATTTAGATTTTACACCATTTATTTCTATATAAAACACACACACACAAAAAAACTATAACATATAAAATGTTCATTAATGCGCTATGCAGTTGAAATAAATAAAATGTAATGCCATAGTATAACCACTAGATGGCTAACTAGATGACTAGATGTAAAGCACTACATTTAAACAGGCTTTCGCAAGTAAAATGAAATCAAATTATAATGATAAAAATTATAAACCATGAAAAATAACTATTATTACTGCTTTAATTATAAAATAAATTTCCTTTTTTTTTTTTTTTTTTTTACTTTACATTTTGGTAGTGTGGTATACCATATAGGCTATGATTACTGTAGCCTAAACATTCTGCCTACAAAACATTTGAACAGTAAATGTAGATTTGATTAGTCTAAATTCTAAGATTCTGAAGCACAGCAGTTAATGAAAGAAAGAAAGGAAAACACTCACCTGCTACACTGACACCTGGTCTGCGTCCCAAATTGCGTAGTGATGACTTTCCAGGAGGAGAACATCATGACATCATGGCAACCATGTTGATTGAACCGAATGTTTCTAAAATGTGTTTCGAGTGACCCCCTTCTTTTGAGTCATTCACTATCCAAACCTGTCCTTGTGAAGAGGACAGCCTTCGGAGTGGTTAGGGCATAAAAAGGATGATCACTTCAGAATATTGTTTCTTCTGTTGTGTCTAAGATCCTCAGGAAAAAAATATAAAATCCAGCAAAAAGATATTATTTATAAAAATTGGCCAGAATAATATTTTGGTGTTCGACACTCACCTAATGCAATGTTTCAATGAATGTTTAAAATATTTAAAAGTTTAAAATTGTTACTATAATTAATCATAGGTCTCTTGAATACACTTTTTTTATTTTATTTTATTTATTTATTTTAACTCAGGGAAGTTCTGTGTCTGTGTAGTTGTTACAAAACAGCCAGCGCATCATACGAAAGGGGATGACGATTCAAGACTGCATTCATTTTGAACATCCATCTTGAAATAATTTATCATCCAACAAACTAATCTTATTGTCTGTTTTTTCAGCGTAGTTAAAGTTACTGCACTTTTTACTCCATTTCAGTATATTAGATCATGCCTCCATGCCAGATCCTGTCACAATATGTTTTGTCTGGTAACAGGAGAACTAGTCAGCAAAATATTCTAATACCCAAAACCCGTTAACAGCAAGTCTTTTCTGGTACCCATAACCATATTAACAGTCTTCTATCAGACAAGAAGTTGACTGAGTAAAGCCAGGCAAGAAGCAGAAGATGAAGTAGGCCTAATGATAATAAAAAGGAGCAGAATTTATTGAATAGTCTTAGTTGAGTATGTTTCAAAGACCAGAACAAATCCAATAAGTGTTATTATACCACAAGCAATACCAATAGAAAATTACTGCCTCACAATATTGTCCCATAAACCTTAAATTTCCAAAAACATTTCCTCTTAGACAAACATCCCTTGAAACCACACGTCATAAGACTAAACAACAAAAATAATATAAACTATAATGATATAATATAAATGACTAATCAATTAATAAATCAATGAAATGAGTATATAAATGGCTATAATGATTATTATAAAGGATAATATGATTAAATTGAATAATAAAATGATAAATGATTATAAATGAATGAATGAATATAAAAGAAAGTAAAACACAATACAAATGTTTTGTTGCTCTTTTGAAGCAAAACACACAGTTTGCATTTGAGGATCCTCAGATCCTTTAAGTATCTCTTGGCGGAGTGGCTGCAGCATTATCTTTACACCAAGACTGCAAAACTGTAAATATAAGATTCAAAGTTAGAAATGCACAGTAATGGATATAAATTGTGTGAACTTCCGCTGCTCAGCACATATTAATATGCTTTTATTTAAAGACAAATTATTGTAAATTTAAAATTTAATGTGTGGGGGTGGGGGTGCTTACACTTTTAGTACTTTTTAAGGTAGATTTCAAGTACAAAGTGAGAATTTAAATGCGGAAACTATTCCATACTAAATGCTATTAAAAAGTCAAACAAATTAGGACGTCATGTCCTAAATTGTCTTGGTGGTCCTTTGTTTACATGTGTGTATTCACACACACACTAACTGAATATAATGTGGAACCAAAACATCATGTATGTGCAAAAAATACGCACAGCCAAATTCAAATGCATGAAACCTATTTTGCATACAAACAAAAAAAGAAATACAAAAATACAAAAAATTCACATGCAAAAAAAAATTATATTCACAAAAAGCTATTCTTGTCTGCAAAATAAAATGCCATTTATAAAATACGTTTCACAAAAGCAAAACAATTCACAGGTGTACAACTACACAATTTTGTATTGAATGTTTAAAAATTCTGAGTTTATTACGTGTTTTGAGCACGCAAATTACATTTCATGCATGTCAATTTGGCCACGCATGTATGCATCATATATTTTGCATGAGTTCTGTTTGAGACCAATTTGCTTCCATGTCATGCACCTGATTACATTGTGTGTGAGTGTGTGTGTAAGTACCTGGGATACAGGAGCAGGTGAAATCTCCTATCTGGTCCAAGCAGGTTGGTGTCATTCTGGCAGGGGTCGGAATCACATTTATTGATGTCTCACAGTGTGGACCAGTGTAACCCGGAGCACAGCTACAGGTAAATGAGCCCACTGTGTTCTTACACGAGCCACCGTGCTCACATGGGTTTGGCCCTGATGTGCCGAAAAAGTTTCAGGCAAGATAAGAAATGCATAAAACACTGTAATGTGTGTGCAGGGAAAGGTGAATAGAAATACAGAGACACACTGAGAGACACAGACAGACAAAAGTCCTGCAAACTGTCTCACCGATCACACACTCATCAATATCCTCCGCACACTTGCTGCCCTTGTACCCTGAGGGGCAGTTACAGTTGAACTTGCCATTGATGGGGTTTGTGTAACATTGAGCTCCCATCTTGCAGGGGTTACTGGTGCAGGCATCATCAATGTGACACAGCAAACCTAACACAGAAACAATCGGTATGATTACTTCAACTGATTTGAGAGGGCTTTATAGTGTTCTACTGTAAAGAACAATCAACAAACTCTGAATAAAAACAAAAAAATTATAAATCTTAACAGATTTATGTGATTAAAATTTCAGACTCAGTATAAAATACTTCATAGAGATGCATTATTTAATTGTAAAACTTTTAATTGTTGTGTATGTTGTTGAGATTTGGTGTAAGTGATCAAGTGTCCAAGAGTAATTTTTTAGATCATGTGGTTGTTTTTACTGACCAGTCTTGCCGGGAGGGCAGCTGCATCTGAAGGAAGCCACGCGGTCGATGCAAGTAGAGCCGGCAGTGCAGGGCTCAGCTGCGCAGTCATCAATGTTTTCAGAGCAGTCAGGGCCACTCCAGCCGTTCACACATACACAGTTGTAGCCGTTGCGCGTGTTACTGCACGTGCCTCCATTCTGACAGACGTTTGGCAGCAGGCTGCATTCATCCACGTCATCAGTGCAAAACTGACCTGGAAAAGAAAGGTTTGTGATTAAAGTAGGACATTTTTTGAAGGGGGTTTGAAAAGAGGTTGACCTTATTTATAAAAAAAAAAATTACCAGTTTCAGTTTGTGTCAAATTTTGTTTTTCATCAGTGAATAATGGTTCTATTTTTTTTTTTTCATCAATCAAATATATGAAGGAACAATCAAATATAAAAATACATTACAAATTTTTGGTTCTTTCCGCTAATGGAAGGGGAAAAGATGGAGCAAACACACATAAAAACACACAAACCCACACAGTAGAAAAAAGCTGTTTTCATACCAGTCCATTCAGGTGGGCACTGGCAGTTGTAAGTTTTCACTCCAACTATGCATGTGGCTCCATTCTGACAGCGGTGATTCCGACAATCATCAATGTTCACCTCACAGTTTGCTCCTCCAAAACCTGATTGCAAGAAAAATTAAGCTTACTCTTATATTTGGTTCGAGTTATAAAAGCAGACATGGTAACACTTTAGATTAGGAAACAGTGACACTAACTAGTTACATTAACTAGTTGACTATTGGCTGTTTATTAGTACTTATAAAGCACATATTAATGCCTTATTCTGACATTATTCTAAACCTCTTTATCATATCCAGTATCTAAATATAACTGCATTTATCTGATAAAAATACAGTAAAAACAGTATTTTGGACATATGATAGCAGTAGCTATTAGTTGATTAATTGACTTGTTTTCAACTTAGTAATAACATAGTTGAGGTCTCAATAGTTAACATTCACATGTTGTCTAATTAAGTGTAACATAAAAAATGTACTGTTGTGTAGTTGAATGAATATGGCTATGATTTGCAAAATAGGCCTTAATTTCAGTTAAGCATGCAAAAATATAATTCTGATAACGCACACTTGGAAGTATAAACTTATTGCATTAGCTGTCAGGAATAGCTACTATGATTAATTTTATACGTAATATGTACATACGTACATACATAGAGTTAGCACTACACATTATACACTATACACAGTAAGTACACATTCTACATTATGTAGACATATATACGCATAAAAATATGCTAAGGTGCAACAGATTATACATGAACTGGATACACAAAATGTCTTGGATGTGCATTGGATGGTATCCAGTGGTAGCAGGTAGATTATTGTATTAAATGCAGTGTGTATGTATAGTCCAGTGTTAAACTGTTGAAGTTAAAGTGCAGTGTGTGGCATACCATATTGTGGGAGTATGCTGTAGGGTGCTGTAAGGTGTATTAGTTTTGACTGTTCATTAGTCTGATAGCCTGAGGGAAAAAGCTATCCCTCAGTCGGCTAGTGTGGGATCGGATGCTGCGGAGACGTCTTTCTAAAGGGACGAGTGACTGGAGTCACTAATGATCCTCCGGGCTTTTCTTATGCTGCGCCTGGTGTAGATGTCCTAGAGGGGGGGAAGCTCACCTCCAACAATGTGGCGGGCAATTCGTACAACCCTTTGCAGAGCTTTGCGGTTGCCAGCGGTGCTGTTTCCAAACCAGGCAGTGATGAAGCAACTCATTTTACACCCTATATTCAATTTTTACAGTCGTGGCCAAAAGTTTTGAGAATTACATAAATATTCGTTTTCAAAAAGTTCTGCTGCTAAACTGCTTTTAGATCTTTGCTTCAGTTGTTTCTGTGATGTACTGAAATATAATTACAAGCACTTCATACGTTTCAAAGGCTTTTAGCGACAATTACATGACATTTATGCAAAAGAGTCAGTATTTGCAGTGTTGGGCCCTCTGCAACTCGACTGGGCATGCTCTCAATCAACTTCTGAGCCAAATCCTGACTGATAGCAATCCATTCTTTCATAATAACTTCTTGGAGTTTGTCAGAATTAGTGGGTTTTTGTTTGTCCACCCGCCTCTTGAGGATTAACCACACAAGTTCTCAATGGGATTAAGATCTGGGGAGTTTCCAGCCATGGACCCAAAATTTCAACATTCTGGTCCCCGAGCCACTTAGTTATCACTTTTGCCTTTATGGCACGGTGCTCCATCGTGCTGGAAAATGCATTGTTCTTCACCAAACTGTTGTTGGATTGTATGAAGAAGTTGCTGTCAATGTTCCCTCTAATTTTTTTTTCTTGCTGAGCAAAACTTTTTCTCTATTGGACGGACATTTCGGCCACCTGTGCAAAAACATTCTTTATACCAGACATGTACAGTGCGCACAAAAAAAAGTGTGTAACTTTTAACTTTAATGTGCTATTTGTATTTATTTTGACCCGTGAATAAATGATGTACATTTTAGATTACCTGAGAAAACTTTATATTGTATATATATATATATATATATATACACAGTATAATACACTGCCATTCAAAAGTTTGGGATCAATAATGTTTATTAAATAAGTTTCTTATGCTCATCAAGGCTGTATCTATTTGATAATATTGAATATTATTTCACAAAATAATATTGTGAAATATTATTGCAATTTAAAATAAAAGTTTTCTATTTTAATATACTTTAAAATATAATTTATTCCTATGAAGCAAAGCAATTTTCAGCATCATTTCTCCAGTCTTCGGTGTCACATGATCCTTCACAAATCATTCTAATATGCTGATTTATAATCAATGTTGGAAAACAGTTGTGCTGCATAATATTTTTTTTTGGACTTGTGATATTTTTTTTCGGGATTCTTTGATAAATAAAAAAGTTAAAAAGGACAGTGTTTATTCAAAATAGAAATTTTGTGTTACAATATACACTACTAAAATGTTTTTGGTCAATATTTTTTTTCTTCTTTTTTTAAAGAAATTAATACTTTTATTCAGCAAGAATGTGTTAAATGGATAAAAAGTGATAATAAAGACATATTTTTAGAAAAGATTTCTATTTTGAATAAATGCTGTTCTTTTTAACTTTTTTATTAATATAAAAAATAAAAAAAGTAAAAATATTAAGCAGCACAACAGATTCATCACTGATAATAAATTAGCATATTAGAATGATTTCTGAAGGATAATATGACACTGAAGGCTGGAGTAATGATGCTGAAAATTCAGCTTTGCTCCGGGGGAATAAATTATATTTTGAAGTATATTAAAACAGGAAACCAATATTAGAAATTGCAATAATGTTTCACAATATTACTGTTTTTTTCTTCTGTATTTTCGATAAAATAAATACATCCTTGATGAGCAGAGACTCCATTAAAAAACAAAGTCAATTATTTATTAGGTTAATAATATAGGCCTATATAATATCAAAACAAACTGAAGCATTTAAACTGATAGAATAGAATAGAATAGAATAGAAACTGAAGCATTTAAACTGAGATCTGTAAGTTAAATATAAAAAAAAACAAAAAAACGTGAACGTCAATTCTTCTATAGCTATCTAAACATCCCTATGATGTACAGTTTGCACACTACACCTGTGTGACTGTAAATGTCTCTGAGTTTTGTTACCGTTCTGTGCCCATCATCCACTGTTTCCAGCACTTAATCAAGCCACTCTTCTTTAATACATGATGACGTTTTATTTCACATGTCATTGCGTTTGCGTCGGCTCTCGAGTTGAGCTATTTCGTAGGCTACGCAACCATTAAAATATTCGGCTTCAACAGCGACTCATTTGGCGCACATCATTCCCTTTCTATGAAACTGTAAACCGCATTCACCGGTTTCTAACTCTATCGTGATATCAACTCTATAGCGGTTTACCCCTAGCATTGCAATTCATTCGCTTTCGCAAATAGCTTTCCCAACTCATTTATGCGTGTGCGCGGCACATTATTTCTTCTCTGCGTGGCAGCGGTGGAAGAAGTGCGCGGCCGCGCGCGCGCGCGCAGCTTAGAGGGAACATTGGTTGCTGTTGGAGGGGTGTTTTGGTACCATTCTTTATTCATGGCTGTGTTTTTTGGGCAGAATTGTGAGTGAGCCCACTCCCTTGGATGAGAAGCAACCCCCACACATGAATGGTGTCAGGATGCTTTACTGTTGGCATGACACAGGACTGATGGTAGCGCTCACCTTTTCTTCTCCGGACAAGCCTCTTTCCAGATGCCCCAAACAATCGGAAAGGGGCTTCATCCGAGAATATGACTTTTGCCCCAGTCCTCAGCAGTCCATTCATTAAACTTTCTGCAGAAGATCAATCTGTCCCTGATGTTTTTTTTTTTGGAGAGAAGTGGCTTCTTTGCTGCCCTTCTTGACACCAGGCCATCTTCCAAAAGTCTTCGCCTCACTGTGCGTGCAGATGCGCTCACACCTGCCTGCTGCCATTCCTGAGCAAGCTCTGCACTGGTGGCACTCCGATCCCGCAGCTGAATCCTCTTTAGGAGACGATCCTGGCGCTTGCTGGACTTTCTTGGACGCCCTGAAGCCTTCTTTACAAGAATTGAACCTCTTTCCTTGAAGTTCTTGATGAACCTATAAATTGTTGATTTAGCTGCAATCTTAGTAGCCACAATATCCTTGCCTGTGAAGCCATTTTTATGCAACACAATGATGGCTGCATGCGTTTCCTGCAGGTCACCATGGTTAACGATGGAAGAACAATGATTTTCAAGCATCACCCTCCTTTTAACATGTCAAGTCTGCCATTCTAACCCAATCAGCCTGACATAATGATCTCCAGCCTTGTGCTCGTCAACATTCTCACCTGAGTTAACAAGATGCACAGAGATCTGTTTAGTCCCAGAGTCTGGAGATTTGCAACAAGTGTGCACAAAGAGCATTCTCACATAGGTGTTCTTATTTTCCAGGTGGGAGAGAGCAGTGTGTAGGGTGAAAGCAATAGCATCATCTGTAGAACGGTTGCTATGATAGGCAAATTGTAGCGGATCCAGTGAGGCAGGCATCACAGAGCAGATGTAGTCTCTGACTAGTCTCTCAAAACACTTGCTGAAGATGGGTGTAAGAGCAACGGGCCTCCAGTCATTCAAGCATGTGATTTTATTTTTCTTTGGTATGGGCACAATGGTGGATTTTTTGAAGCACGAGGGAACCACAGACAGAAAAGAGCATAAAAGTTATTAAGCTCATCCGGTAGAGAGGCGGCAATGTTCACAGCAGCTGGTTTATTCCCTTTAAAATCTGTGATGTTATTGATGCAATGCCACATGCTTCTTGCATCGTTGGTGTTGAATTGTTCTTCAACTTTGTTTTTAAATTGTCTTTTTGCGGCTTTGATGGATTTCCTGAGATCGTAATTGGCTTGTTTGCGATCATCAGCGTTTACGGATTTAAAAGTGGATGTCCGCGCTGACAAGGCTGCTCGAACTAGAGGTCTTCACAGTGCACCCGAAACCCGTCGTCCCGGGACCCGACCTGTCCCGTACGGGTTCGGGTCTATATTTTAAATGATCAGCCGGGTCCGAATCTATTACTTCAGGTCCCGGGTCTGTTTAACATTGTGTGTAATACCCGTGCGATCGGAGTCATCGGACTCGGAGAACACCCGGCCGTGATCAGACACTGCTTGTGTTTTTTGTAACTTGCAACTTGTAAAATTAGGAAAAGAAAAGTGTGAGAAAAAAAGCGATCTCTCTCAGCTGAGTTAAGACAGCTGACTCTCTCTCTCTCTCTCTCTCCCTGCCGTTAGAAACAGAGCGCGCAGACTCAGAGTTAATGCAATTGCACGCACGGTAATAATGCTTGCAGACTTGACACACTCATATTTAATATATTTCAAATCAGCAACAAAATCTGAGGTGAACTGTCACATGAATGTTTTCTATGATGCTATATGCAAAATTGCATAGCCTTCATCGCCTCTACCTGTCTTTAAGCGCGCATACAGTCGTGAGTTTCTGCTCAATGTTCTGCTAAACTCCGTGCACACCGAAGAGCTGCGGGATCCTGGTCTGCTCCAGAGGCCTTCACCATCACCGACCCCTACTGCTGCACCTCGCCCACAGCGGAGGCGCCACTAGCAGCCTGACAAGAATAACAACAAAACCAAGTGCGGAGGTATCCGGGCTAGGCTAACGGCTAACCCTCACAAGCCAGCTATCCCCACCATCGTACAGGCTAACGTACGCTTTTTGGACAATAAACTGGAATATATCCGATTACTACGCTCAACTCAGAGGACTGTAAGAGACTGTTGTGTTTTTGTGTTCACGGAAACATGGCTCATCAACAGCGTTCCAGACTGCGCTATCCAGCTCGATCAGCTGACATGCTATCGAGCGGACAGAGTCCTCATTGCGGGAGGTAAATCACGTGGCGGCGGGCTTTGTGTTTACATCAAAGATGCGTGGTGCTATGATGCTGTTGTGGCCTGCAAATACTGCTCACCCCTGGTGGATTTTATGATTATAAAGTGTCGGCCGTTCTATCTGTCGAGGAAATATTCAGCTCGTTGCTGTTTACATTCCCCCCAGCTCCAACAACAACAACAGAAGTGATTCACTGAATGAACTGTACCAGCACATCAGTGAGCAGCTTTTCTCATCTTGGCTGGGGATTTCAACCACGCAGACTTAAACATTTTGGACTTTGTTTACACCAACCAAAAAGAAGCTTACAAGTAATCCAGGAGGATAGCCCATCGATTCAGCGACAGCAGAGACACTTGGAGCCTGTGGCAGGGGATACAGACCATTATGGACTACAAGCCCCCACCGAAGACCTGTGACAGCACCATCTCCCTGCTGAACGAGCTGAACGCCTTCTTCGCTCGCTTTGAGGCACAAAACAGCAGGATCAACGCATGCAAAGCTCCGGGTCCTGACAACATTCCTGGGTGTGTACTGAGAGACTGTGCAGTGGAATTCACTGATGTCTTCATAGACATTTTCAACATTTTGCTTAGTCAGGCTGTTGTTCCCACATGCTTCAAAGCTACCACCATCATTCCAGTCCCGAAGAAGCCGTCTCCATCCTGCTTCAATGACTACCATCCAGTTGCACTATCCCCTATTCTCATGAAGTGCTTTGAACGGCTAGTCATGCACCACATCAAGTCTGCCCTCCCACCCTCCCTGGACCCCTTCCAGTTTACATATCGGTCCAACCGCTCGACCAATGATGCCATCACCACTCACACATCTAGAGAAAAAAGACTCATATGTCAGAATGCTGTTCATAGACTTCAGTTCAGCATTCAACACAATCATCCCTAAACAGCTCATTCACAAACTGGTCCAGTTGGGGCTCAACACTTCGCTGTGCAACTGGCTGTTGGACTTTCTGACTGGAAGACCTCAGGCAGTACGGGTCGGCGGCAACACATCCAGCACCATCACACTGAACACTGGGGCCCCCCAAGGATGTGTACTGAGCCCCCTCCTCTTCACTCTGCTGACCCACGATTGCACACCGTCACACAACTCCAACCTCTTTAGTAAGTTTGCGGATGCCACGACTGTGGTGGGTCTCATTAGCAACAGAGATGAGACAAACTACAGGAGCGAGGTGAGCCGCCTGGCTGGGTGGCGCAGTGACAACAGTCTCTCTCTGAACGTGGAGAAGATGAAGGAGATTGTTGTTGACTTAAGGAGAGTGCACACTCAGCATGCTCCTCTGACCACCAACAGTGCGTCTGTGGAGAGAGTGAGCAGCACCAAGTTCCAGGGTGTGCACATCACAGAGGACCTCTCCTGGACCGACAACACTGCAGCACTGGCCAAGAAATCACAGCAGCGTCTCTACTTCCTCCGCAAACTGAGAAGAGCTAGAGCCCTGGCCCCCATCATGTGCACCTTCTACAGAGGCACCATCGAGAGCATCCTGATGAGCTGCATCACTGTGTGGTATAGTGCCTGCAATGCGTCCTGCCGGAAGACCCTTCAACACATAGTGAGGGCAGCTGAGAAGATCGTTGGTGTCTCTCTCCCCTCCATCCAGGACATTTATGGAACCTGTCTCACCCATAAAGCCCTCTGCATCGCAGGTGATCCCACCCACCCGTCACACAGCTTCTTCAGTCTGCTGCCATCAGGAGTCCCAACCTCCAGGCCAGGACCAGCATACTGAAGGACATCTTCATTCATCAGGCTGTCAGGAAGCTGAACTCCCTCCCAACCTTGCCCCCCCTCCCCTATTTTTCCCCATGCACCACAGAACTCTGAGCCTCAGTCTCTAACAAAAAGATGAACATTCAAACAAGTATTCCCAAATTGCCCTACAGATTTTTTTTACCCTACATGTAACAACCAATATAGAAACAGGATAGACAATAGGGATTTTTTAATACACAAAATACTTGATTTTAATGGTTAAAGCAAACATTTTTGCATAATAACAGACTAAAATTTACTAATTACTGTCCATACAGTATCTATGGTCATAACAGCAGCCAATTTCTTGCGTACGTCAATGCTACAGATTAGGTATGGCAAATTAGACATTTTGATGTATTTTGATCAAATATTTGTTGTTGGACATTAAATTTACACAGGAAATTGTGTTGTTTTTAATAAAACCTAGTTTGCTGTATTTTGGTATTATTAGATTAAATTGGAACCTGCTGCCTATCTGTATTTTATCAACAATCAAACACCATATGCTAATGTTGTTACATATTATATTGAACATTTATGACCGTATATATCACAAAAATAGCATATTTTTATATATATATATATATATATGTTCTTATATATATATATATATATATATATATATATATATATACACTGTAGATCTTTCCAGTAATAAATATAGCTACTGACGGCAAATGACTCTTTCAAAAATGTGTTCTGAAATATAAAGTACTTACCATATGAAACTTTAAGGCAGCAAATAACTAGAAGGATTACTTTGCCTGAAGAGACACTGGGTAACTGGCCCATATTTTGAGTGAAATCCAAAATCACCAGCTTAAAAGTCTTAAAATGATCTGAATGATCTGACATGAAAATGATGAGTCGAAAAACATATTATAATAGTGGTGAACAGCACATCTGTGAGTACCCTGGAAAAAGAGAGAGATAGAGACCCTCCCACCAGCAGTCATGTCATATGAAAATTTATTTTGCACCTGCTGCAACATTAACATGATTTAAAAGTAGCCTAATGAATGAATTATCGGTGCATTGATGCATTTTATGTTATTAATAATTAACATATAATTAGCTATATAATATTCGTAATGATTTTGATAACACGTTCATTCAGATTGAAATCCCTGAAGGAATAGCCTTAATATTTAGTCTATGAAGGTGGAGGCATAGCATCTCTGTTTGTAGGAAAGAAATTATACAAGCAAAATTCATGTCTTAGAAAATCATAGCCTACATTAATGGAATAACTACTTTTATTCATGCTACATTTTGAGAAAAACAAACCTTCTATACATCTTAACATATATTTTGTTGATTGACTTATTCTTTTTATCAACTGACCACCACAAATAAACAAGCAAAAACGTCAGCTTGTCGATGTTGTGAGCACGGCATTCTCAATACTCAGAAGAGCTAAACTGGACAGTCTTTCTTTTAACACTGTGCTCCGGAGAAATGTCAGTGGGAGGTAAACGCTTAACGTAAAACACAAGTATAGCTCTTAGCCACTTTCAGTTTTAAAAAGTAGCTCTGAAATGAAATAAGTTTGGAGACCTGGTTAGATATAACTGGTTCTTCTTATGTGCAATTCAGCAAACTTCCCCTCTTTTACTGGCAAAACAAATTTGGTTTTTGATTACTTCAGCTTTTTACTCAAGTCATGGGTTGTTTTGGTTATTTTTATATTCACACATATGTCTAGCTGATTTGTCCATATACATCCGTTATTGCAACACACATTTTGTTCTCAAAAGCATATAAATGAAAAGAAAAGGAATGTTAGTTATGCTTAATTTAAAATGAATAATTTCCTTCACATTACATAAAAAGAATGGCCTGCTTTGGCAACAAAAACCCAAAAAGCCACAGGCCAGTGTACAGTGTTTCTTTAAGAAAGAATAACAAAGAACAATCATGACACATCAAAAACCCAAAAATTAAAGAACAAGTATGTCACTGTAAAAACGGAAAGAAAAGCAAATAAAACTGAGTTTGAATTATTATATTAATAATGTAGATTTAGTGAGCTGAACAAACGCTCATCTGATAAGTATTTCAGCCTCATCCCATTGGTACATGGGCGTCTGGTTGGTTACTGTGGGTTTAATTCTTCAATGCATGTAAAATACAGATTAATGTAAACACTGACAGAGAAAGCTGTTGGAACCCAGGTCATATATCATATGCAACTGTGCAAAAGGCAGGACCACAGATATATATATATATAATATACTATAGTTATATACCCATTGGTACATGGGCGTCTGGTTGGTTACTCATATTCAAATTCTCAAAAGCAATCACAACAAACAACCAACCAAAAACATCATATGCATCAATGCAAAAGTAATTGGCAACCTTGTTTTTAACTCTTCAATTAATTCAAAAAACAAATTAATGTAAACACTAACATAAAAACCTACAGAAAAACATGTCATAACCCAGGTCATATATCATATGCAACTGTGCAAAAGGCAGGACCACAGATATATATATATATATATATATATATATATATGACCCAAATCTATGCTCTAAATCACTCTCCCACAACACTAGATTCAATGAACTGGTCTGGATTGAGTAACTGGACAAATCTCCTCACTGCAGTTCAAGTGCTGTTTGTGGGCAACTTTTGCACCAAGAAAACAATTGAACAGCAGGAATTAAACCACTAATTCTGTCATTTCGATTAAATTGTAGATTCTAAAATACTGTTATATGACAATATAATATTTACTGCTCAATGCCTATATAGTGAGCAAAATCATATTTTTTGCTGATTGCAACAAATCATCAAATGAGATGAAAACTGAAAGTTAACATAACTGAAACATAAAACCAGCACTGTCCATTCTTGCTCCTAGAGGGCAACCACCCTGCAGAGTTTAGCTTCAATCCACTTGATACTTGAACCAGCTAAGGTCTTCAGGATTCCTAGAAACTGCCAGGCAACTGTTTTAGCTAAGGTTGGAGCTGACTCATCAGGACATTGGCCCTCCCGGAGCAGGACTGAACACTGCCCTATAAACAGAATATACTTTATTCACAAAATTAAACTTAAATTGTACTTTCATGCTTCGCAATATATGTAGTTATCATGCATTTTAAGAACAAGACTTGATCTCACCTTTTCTTCATTATTGGACGCGTTGAGTGCAAGGGTGGGTCTCTCTGCAGGACAGTAATGGGAGTTACCAGATCGGTGGGCGAGGCCATAATGGAAGGGTGTTTTCGACCACGTTACTAACGTTACAGTGAATATTAGGGGTGGGTTCAGTTTTTTTTTCACAGATCATTTTATGCCATGATTTAGAAACACCTACAAATTTAGAAATGCATCGAATGGGGGATGGGCTCTGTGTTGTGGGAAAGGTGTCCCCAGTTTAGCAGACATCACGTGTTAGCATTTCCTGGGAAAACACTTCCATATTTGTGATTTGTTTAAAGGTGCAGTATGTAATTTTTTTTTACTGTACTAAAGTATAAAAATACCATAATATGTTTGCAGATATTTAGGAAATATGCTGAGCTCACATAATCTCTGAAAAACAATGCTACTTTGAAATGTGCGTTCTGTGTCTGAATGTCTGTTTTTGCTTTGGTCTGTGTGATTCTGGTCACTGCCAATTTACACAATGGTATTTCAACACCCCAAGTGGCCATTAGTGAAAAAACAATGTATTGCAGCCATGGAGATTACAGATTCAACCTAACCTATAAAGAGCCTCGGCATACAACTAAAAAGTTCTATGCATCTTAAGGCATCTTGCATAAAACAGCTCCATATTCAACGGAGCACATACAAAACACTTGAACCGGAAGCAACGAGACCTGTTTTACAGAATAGGGAAGTCTGTTGCACATAACCCCCATTGCGCTCTTTCCTGTTGCAAGAAAGAATGAAAGAAATTCACCAGTGACACACATCTGGCCTCTGTCCCAAGCGGTGTAGTGATGCTTTCGAAGGGAGAGAACATGCTGTAGCCATGTTGAAGGATTGTTCCAAAGCATTTTTTTCTGCTATTGAGCCATGCACTCTTCTATCCTCCAAAACTGCTGAAGGGATGATCACTTATGAATGAAACACACCCCTGTCTCGAACTAAGGACCAATGGCAATTACTTAAGTTAAAAAATTTAATTGTTTTGAATGCTAAAATATGATCTCAAAACTGCATCTCTGCTCCAATACTGCTTGTTGCATTTTTCAATAAAAACATAAAAATTACTTTTTGGATCATCTTCAGACCATGCAGACAAAAGTTGATTTGTCAAACCCTTCTCAAATACCATGTGAACAATAATATATAGGCTAAAGTTATATATGGCCTTTTTATGACTTGCACTATATGTTGGTGCATCAACCGTGAGGCTATCCGCACCGACTTGCTTATAATTTCTGAACAGTTTGGCCAAAAATCACAAGACTAGTCTCTTTAGATTTGGTGCAACACCAAGTTGAACCATACCCAATTCATATACTTTTTCAAACTCCTTCTTGACTGTTGGTCCAATTTTCATTAAATTCAAATCAGGTAACCTTCAGAACATTCTGACAAAATGTTATGGATTTCATGTCCATTCGACAAATTTACAAAATCAACAAATTTCATGGCATGATGTCAAACTGCATCTTAGACACCAAAATTTCAGATGTGCCACCACAGCACATGAATTTGATAACTGTGCCACCTATTGGTCAAAAGTAACAAAAGTGAATCACAGTTATTTGTGATTGGGTTTGACTTTTTAGCAATTTTGACTAAAATCATCTTTACGTCTTTAATTACTCATTTTTGCAGTTGATCTGTCTTGCATCCTCACCATTTTGCCTCTGTAGTACTTGGTCCCTTAACTGCGTCTTGCAACTATATTTATTATTATTATTATTATTATTTTGTATAGGGGTCACTCCACTGCTCTGAATCACAATTGAGCAGTTCATCACTCATCAGACGTGGTGGAAATAGATCAAATCAACCAATAATATCTTCTTTTTTTTTTTTTTTTGTGAAAGACAACATTGAAACAACCATTTAAACAAATAGAACCACCAATAAAAGCAAGGTGTCCATGTTTTTACACATCCTTTTATGGTTTATGTATTTTATTTAGTAAACTCCATTACATAGAAATCATTACACATACATTTAAAAAATAATGAAAATAAAAAAACATTTATCCCTCCACTTTTGGAAAGTAATATGTGCTTTTCAAAGTTATACTTTAATATGCCATTCCATTCCCCTCCCCATTTAACATTTTTCCAACACCATTATAACTACTATGTAAGTTAATGTGCTGTTCCGTCCATTTCAGTATCTTTCTGGAAATGTTGGTGAAACAGTGGAGTACAGAAGCATTATCTTTACACAAACACCGCGTAAACTGCAAATATGAAACTGCATATCTTTCAAATATAAGATTAAAAGTTAGAAACACATGGTAATGCATATAAATCATGCTCAACAATAATCATTTAAATACAAAAAACATTTAAATAATTCCTATTACAAATTCTTTAAATATGAAAACATACATACAGGCTGTGAGTCAGAAGCCTCAGACTGTCCTTGCAAAGTTGGAATTGCACCACTTTATAGAAACAGACACATGCATTGTAGGCTACTCTCACAGGAAACAATCCTCTTCCTCTGCAATATGTGCTGGACACATCTGAATATTTTGGTTGAACTGTTCCGGAACAGTGTTGTAAATACAACTTAACCACTGATTTCTAGTTGTGTCCTCTTTCGGAAGGCCAAACAAAGTAGTTTCGCTTTAACAACGATACACACAGCATCTCCACAACATGGCGGCAGCGGCAACAGCAAGAATAAAAGTTACGCCTTCTTTTTTTTGTGTGAACATTTGGGCGGTGTTATGCAAATCTTCCGACATCATGACGTTGACATGTTAGAGTTATGGGGCATGTTAGAACGAGCCATTTTAGAGGGCTTGGTTGACTCTTAACTTTTATAAAGGATATCTCTTTGGGTTTAAGACTTTAGTCTTTGCAACTTTACACGCCAAACTTGTAACACGCCAAAGAGAAAGGAAAACTTGAAATCGCATCATATAACCCCTTTAAAAGTACATTTCAGGGACAAGTTAGGGCTGGGCGATATATCGAACGATATGATCATGCGTATCTAGTCAGTAAAGCCGGTTCCCTGATTAGCGCTAAATCGCCATCACCTGCTTTCAAATGGAGCGGCATTTAATAGACAGAGCCGTAGTTCACTGACAAGGTACGCAATATCGCGTTCATTATCGAAGGCGATTCATCTAAGATAATGAATAATGAACCAGCTTTACTGACTAGATACGATAAATGCTAAAAGTCAAACAAATTAGTAATTGTGCGACAAAAAATAAAACAAATTAATAATTTTTCCCCCCCCCCCACAAACACAAAAAAACAAACAAATTAGCCCCCCCCCCCACACACACACACAAATGCATTAATTATTATTGAGACCAATCTGCTTCCGTATCTTGCACCTGATTACAGTGTGTGTGTGTGTGTGTGTGTCTAAGGACCTGGCATACAGAAGCAGCTGTAGTCTCCTATCTGGTCCAAGCAGGTGGCGTGATTTTGGCAGGGGTTGGAGCCACATTCGTTGATGACCTGCTCACAGCGTGGACCGGTGTAACCCGGAGCGCAGTTACAGGTGAATGAGCCCTCTGTGTTCTTACAACCACCGTGCTCACATGGGTTTGACCCTGAGGTGTCAAAAAAGAGGGTTAGAAAGTTTCAGGCAAGATAAGAAATGCATAAAACACTGTAATGTGTGTGCAGGGAAAGATGAATAGAAATACAAAGACACACTGAGAAACACACACAGACAAAAGTCCTGCAAACTGTCTCACCGATGACACACTCATCGATATCCTCTGCACACGTGCCGCCCTTGTACCCTGAGGGGCAGTTACAGATGACCTTGCCATTGATGGGGTTCATGTAACAATGAGCTCCCATCTTGCATGGGTTACTGGTGCAGGCATCATCAATGTGACACAGCAAACCTTGAACACAATCGCTCTGATTACTACAACTGACCTGAGATGGTTTTATAGTGTTCTACTTTGGACAACAATCAAATGATAATAAAAATGCATTATTTTAGAGATGTATATTTCACTGTACAACCTTGTTTTGAATGTTGTTGAGATTTGGTGTAAGAGTCATTTCTGCTCATGACTGAAGAGATCAAGTGTCTAAGAGTCATTTTAGATCATGTGGTTGTTTTTACTGACCAGTCTTGCCGGGAGGGCAGCTGCAACTGAAGGAAGCCACGTGGTCGATGCAAGTAGAGCCAGTGGTGCAGGGCTCATCTGCACAGTCATCAATGTTTTCAGAGCAGTCAGGGCCACTCCAGCCGTTCACACATGCACAGTTATAGCCGTTCAGTGTGTTTCTGCATGTCCCTCCATTCTGACAGGCGTTTGGCAGCAGGCTGCATTCATCCACATCATTGGTGCAAAACTGACCTGGAAAAGAAAGCTTCACGATTTAAGTAGAACATTTTGAAGGAGGTTTAAAAAGAGCTTTCCATGAATCATTTTAGGAATAATAGTACTGTAGTAATTTATTATTAAAAATGAAAGAATTCAGTAAAAAGTTTTACCACTACAATAATAGTACTGTAGTAATTTATTATTATTATTATTATTAATGATAATAATGATTTAATTTTTAAAACGATACTAAAACTTTTGCCTTTGTTTTTTGCTTTTAAACGTAAAACCACAGAGCTTTTATTGTTATTATTATATTTATATTTTTTAATTACTAAAAAGGATTGGTTTCAAAAACGATTGGTTTGTCAATCAATGTCTATGAGGCATTTCCACTAATGGAAAGGGAAATGATGGAGCAAACACACATAAAAACACACAAAAACACACACTATATATAGAAGGCTGTTTTCATACCAGTCCATTCAGGTGGGCACTGGCAGTTGTAAGTGTCCACTCCATCCATGCATGTGGCACCATTCTGACAGCGGTGATTCCGACAATCATCAATGGTTACCTCACAGTTTGCTCCTCCAAAACCTGTTTACAGGAAAAATAAAGCTTTTTATCATGCAACCCTATGGGTTTCCATAATTGTTTCTGTCCAAGCATTCCTGTTTATCACTGTGAAGCTGCTCTTTGACAATCTGTATTGTACTGTACATAGTGTATTAAATAAAGGTGACTTGACTTGAATTTTATTTAACATCCTTTCTGAAATCGGAAAAAAAAATATCCACCATCCCTTAATACTGGATGTGACAAATAAACCGCTGCAAATCATTTGAACTTTGTGGGAGTACATCATAAATAGAATGAAGCATCAGTTTACTGTCAGGGATTTGTTATGCTGTGCCGAGTTGCATCCAGTGCCGACAGCAACACTGATTATAACGGGTTCTATAGTATTTTGTTATGTCACGCTACTCTCGTCCTCGTCGCTAGCCTAGTTATTGTATTAGCTGTCAATAATAACTTTAAAATATATATTTTTTTTAGATCATTACATTCAAATCAGATCATCTTCAGACCATGCTGACAAAAAGTTATGGATTTCATGTCCATTTGACAAATTGGTTCTCATTTAGCACATCAACGAATTTGATGGCGTGATGTCAAACTGCATTTGAGGCTATATCTCTGGCAAAGCTTTGACATATTGACACAAAAACTTTGGATGTGCCACCACACCACATGAATTTGATAACTGTGCCACCTATTGGTCAAAAGTGACAAACCATTAAATCATATTACTTGTATGACTTTTTAGCGATTTTGCCTAAAATCATGGTTACGTCTTTAATTACTCATTTTTGCAGTTGATCTGTTGCTCACTACCTTGCTTGCTTCAACATTTTGCCTCTGTAGTACTTGGCCCCTAATTGCTTCTTGCAACTATATTTATTATTATTAATATTTTGTATAGGGGTCACTCCACTGCTCTGAATCACCACTGAGCAGTTCATCACTCATCAGACGTGGTGGAAATCAATGTGAGAACCAATAATATCAAGAGTAATATTGATTTTTTTTAACTAAACAAACAAAAACCACCAATAAAAGCAAGGTTTGCATCTTTTCACACATCTTTTTGTCTTATATATTTAATTTAGTAAACTCCTGGTGTGTGGAGATTCTAAGAAATCTAGAGATTCTGAGAAGAAGTCCACATATTTAAATTAAACCCAAGTGTTGTTGAGAGATTCTGAGAAGTCACGTACTCAAAATGTGTTCTATTCATAATGATAAGTTTCATTTCAAAAGTTAAAAATTAATATTTCATGGTAGTGATCGGTCTCATATATATATATAAACAGGTTTCATTTTTATATTCAAAAAATGTTTTTGGTAAACTTTGTGGTATATTTCATATGTAATTTCACAGTATTTCTAACTGCGTAGTCAGCTGAGTCTGTTTTTGCATATGAAGTTGAACTGCAACGTATTGTTCTTTTGTATCAATATTTCTTAGAATTATCAGTATGATACTTTGAATCTAAAAGAGGAAGAAGTCCAAAATCGAGACATTGACTAGACTATTTTTAAAGGTCAGGTGTTATTAGTGATAGCCAGATGACGACTTATGTCTAGAACAACAGTATATAAGATAGACTCTGCAAAATAGAATAGGGGTTTGACTTTCTGAGACTCTGGTCTCTCTATCTTTTCAGCTCACTTCCTCTTCTTTGGCTTCACTCGACAACTATTAGACTCAGACTTAGAAACTCTTACAGGTTTTTATTCAAATTCAGACACCTTGAAATTCAGATACTTTGATACTCTGATACTTTGATATTTTAATATTTTAATACTAATATTTTGGTACTTTTGATTCGAACATAATAATTGTTTATGTTTTTAATTACAATTGTATTAATGTTTTGATTAATACTGGTTGGGTTCAATCCATCATAAATGGATTGTTATTAAAAATGTACTAACATTGGATTTACATTTTCTATATTTGAATGTTGTTATTATTATCCAGAACTTTATTTCCAACTTATGATTTGTGGTTTCTGTTCTCTATATTCTTTTTAATAAATTTACATATTATTACACCCCAACACACAGAAATCAATAAAACTACATAAAAACTCCAGTACATAGAAATCATTACACCTACATTAAAAAAAAAAAAAAAAAATAACATTTATCCCTCCACTTCTGGAAAGAAATAAGTGCTTTTCAAAGTAATACCTTAATGTGCCATTCCCCTTCCCCTTTTCAAATTTTTCCCACACCCCTATAACTACTATGTTAGTTAGTGTGCTGTTCCCTCCATTTCAGTATCTTTCTGGAAATGTTGGTGAAACAGTGGAGTACAGAAGCATTATCTTTACACAAACACAGCGTAAACTGCAAATATGAAACTGCGTATCTTCAAATATAAGATTAAAAGTTAGAAACACGTTAATGCATATAAATCATACTTTTGATTTTTTTAAAGACTTATTGGTAATTTATTTCCAATTTAATGTGGATTGTCTGTGTGTGTTACACACTTACACACTTTTAGTACACAAATCATTTTAAAAGTACATTTCAGGGACAAGTGAGAATTAAAATGTAGACATTTTTTTGCAAACTAAATGCTAAAAGCCAAACAAATGTGTCACAGTGGTCCCACACACACACACACAAATGCATTAATTATTATTGAGACCAATCTGCTTCCGTATCTTGCACCTGATTACAGTGTGTGCGTGTGTCTAAGGACCTGGCATGCAGATGCAGGTGTAATCTCCTATCATGTCCAAGCAGGTGGCGTTATTTTGGCAGGGGTTGGAGCCACATTCGTTGATGTCCTGCTCACAGCGTGGACCGGTGTAACCCAGAGCGCAGTTACAGGTGAATGAGCCCTCTGTGTTCTTACAACCACCGTGCTCACATGGGTTTGGCCCTGGGGTGTCAAAAAAGAGGGTTAGAAAGTTTCAGGCAAGATATGAAATGCATAAAACACTGTAATGGGTGTAAAGGGAAAGGTGAATAGAAATACAGAGACACACTGAGAAACACTGACAGACAAAAGTCCTGCAAACTGTCTCACCGATCACACACTCATCGATGTCCTCCGCACACGTGCTGCCCTTGTACCCTGAGGTGCAGTTACAGATGAACTTGCCATTGATGGGGTTCGTGTAACATTTAGCTCCCATCTTGCAGGGGTTACTGGTGCAGGCATCATCAATGTGACACAGCAAACCTTGAACACAGAAACAATCACTACTGTTACTACAACTGACCTGAGATGGTTTTATAGTGTTCTACTTTGGACAACAATCAAATGATAATAAAAATGCATTATTTTAGAGATGTATATTTCACTGTACAACCTTGTTTTGAATGTTGTTGAGATTTGGTGTAAGAGTCATTTCTGCTCATGACTGAAGTGATCAAGTGTTTCCAAGAGTCTTTTTTTTGGTCATGTGGTTGTTTTTACTGACCAGTCTTGCCGGGAGGGCAGCTGCAACTGAAGGAAGCCACGCTGTCGATGCAAGTGGAGCCGGAGAAGCAGACCGCATTTGCACAGTCATCAATGTTTTCAGAGCAGTCAGGGCCACTCCAGCCATTCACACATGCACAGTTATAGCCGTTCAGTGTGTTTCTGCACGTGCCTCCATTCTGACAGGCGTTTGGCAGCAGGCTGCATTCATCCACGTCATTGGTGCAAAACTGACCTGGAAAAGAAAGCTTCACGATTTAAGTAGAACATTTTGAAGGAGGTTTAAAAAGAGCTTTCCACTAGCATAAAGAAGCCCGAATCATTTTAGGGAACTGTTCAAACTGGTTTAAAAACAAATCACCGATTTCAGCTTGTGTCAAATTTAACTTTGAATCAGTGAATAACTGTTTGAATCAAAAAAGAAGAGAATTGGTTCCAAAATAATTTGTTCATGAATCTGCTTGACTGCATGATTTAAACCAAAAATCTAGTTCTGAATATTCTGTCATATATTGTTTTAAGTCAAGTGAATATTTTAAACAGAGTAATTCAAGATATAATTTTTATATTGTTAAAATATAAAAATGAAAGAATTCAGTAAAAAGTTAATTACAATAAATTACAATAATAGTACTGTAGTATTATAATTTATTATTATTAATAATAATAATAATGATTTAATTTTTCAAACAATACTAACACTTATGGCTTTGTTTTTTGCTTTTAAACGTTAAACCATAGAGCTTTTATTGTTATTATTATATTTATATTTATATTTTTTAATTATTAAAAAGGATTGGTTTTCAAAAACGATTGGTTTGTCAATCAATGTCTGTGAGGCATTTCCACTAATGGAAAGGGAAATGATGGAGCAAACACACATAAAAACACACAAACACACATACACAATATAGAAGGCTGTTTTCATACCAATCCATTCAGGTGGGCACTGGCAGTTGTAAGTGTTCACTCCATCCATGCATGTGGCACCATTCTGACAGCGGTGATTCCGACAATCATCAATGTTCACCTCACAGTTTGTTCCATTAAAACCTGTTTACAGGAAAAATAAAGCTTTTTATCATGCAACCCTATGGGTTTCCATAATTGTTTCTGTCCAAGCATTCCATCACATCAAAGCTAATCTTCTACAATACAAACTGTACTATATTGTACATAGTGTATTAAATAAAGGTGACTTGACTTGAATTTTATTTAACATCCTGTAAGAAATCAGAAATAAAAATATCCACCATTGCTTAATACTGGATGCGACAAATAAACCGCTGCAAATCATTTGAACTTTGTGTGAGTACATCATAAATAGAATGAAGCATTAGTTTACTGTCAGGGATTTGTTGTGCTGTGCCGAGTTGCATCCAGTGCCGACAGCAACACTGATTATAACGGGTTCTATAGTATTTTGTCGCGTTACTCGCGTCCACATCGTTAGCCTAGTTATTGTATTAGCTGTCAATAATAACTTCACTTAAAAATAACATGTTTTTAGATCATTAACATCATGATTAACATTTATTTCTATTGGTTAATATTACTGAATCAGCATATTTTACTTTTTAAAGTCAATTATTGACAAAAATTGCACGTGTAGAGTAAGAATTGGGGGAAAAAATGCAAAGAAAGTTACTAGACTAATAGAAAGAGCTACATGCAAAAATAAATATTTCTACAAGTTTTAATCAAATTGCATATGCAAAGAAAAAAGTAGGCGTTCAGAATGTTTTGTAATTTACCTTCATACACTGTTTTTATTTCATGGGTTTTTTTTTTTTTTGTATGTAGAAATTGATGTTAACCAATTACAATAAACTAATTAATAGTAAGTTAAATAATTAATTATGGAACTTTAAGTTAAATTGTTAAAAAAAATATTTTTAAAATGACATTATTTTTTAACAGTTATTAGCTTTCAATGCGATTATTTATGTTAAACAAACTATTAAACATATTAAATACCCCTTTTGTGCTTGTTCATATCTTACACACATTAGATAATGAACCATGCAGCTCTGACAGTTTACTGTCAAGAATACTGAATCGAAAAAAGACCTTTAACATGCCAGAATAGAAACATATATTTTTCTTTGTCAGAAAAACAGTAAAAACACCAAAACAGCTTTTCCAAAAGGCACATGCAAGCTTGCAAACAGTGAATGTGTCAAGTGAATGGATACTTTATTCTCCATCAAATGGATGTGCATTTTGCTTTGTGTTCCTATATATTGTTTTCTGAGAAGAAAGATGCCCTGTTTTCCCTGAACTACGAGAAGAGTTCCAGACAGAATGCCACTACTGGGTAATTAATTAGTTAATTTCATCCACTCCTCAGCGAGGAACTCCATCATACTTATCTATTTTTTTAATTCAGTCATTTAAGTTTTGAAGGAAATGAAAAGCTGCAAACTTAACTCCTTGTTACAAATATGGTAGAACCATCACTTCCACAAAAGACTGCTTTGTAAATAATCTTCCTGACTTGTCTCAATTCCTCAGCAAATCCAATAGCTCAGAAAAAAGTGATGTTGTAACAGAAATGAAAACTCTCTTTTCACTTTAGACACAGTTGCTCCTTTACACTTAAAGAAGATTAAGAAAAACAGTCTCACATCATGGTATAATGAGCAGACTCGCACCTTAAAGAGAGCAGCGTGGAGAATGGAGAGCAGCTTGAAGAAAACAAAACTAGAGGCATTTTGTATTGCATGGAGGGAAAGTAATTCTACTTTTAGAAAAGCTCTAAAAACTGACCTTCTTTGCTTCCAAGATCAATACTTTAAAAGATAAAATTCTGACCATGCAGCCATTAGCTGCATCAGACAATGCACTATAGATCCCCTGAGGAACAATTCTATTCATCCTCTGCTACAGAAGAGGAAGAATTGTATTATCATGTCAAATCATCAACACCTACATTATTTTAGACATTATTCCATCTAAGCTACTAAAGAGATGCTTCCAGAAGTCATAGGATTCTCTTCT
This sequence comes from Cyprinus carpio, assembly GCF_018340385.1. Lineage (NCBI taxonomy): Eukaryota > Metazoa > Chordata > Actinopteri > Cypriniformes > Cyprinidae > Cyprinus > Cyprinus carpio. The sequence continues at coordinate 10,689,936 of NC_056604.1, read as the reverse complement.
GAATATTATTAATGTCAGTGTCATTAGAATATGTCCCCAAAACGCTGTTATTTAGCCTCACATTAAAAAAACACAACTTGATCCTAGAGAACTAGTTAATTACAGACCAATCTCAAATCTCCCTTTTCTGTCAAAAATACTACAAAAGTATCCTCTCAACTATGAAAGAATAATCTGTGAGGATTTCCTGTCAGGATTTAGACCATATCATAGTACTGAGACTGCTCTCATCAGAGTTACAAATGACCTGCTCTTATTAATCAATCGTGGTTGTATTTCTCTATTAGTGCTACTGCATCTTAGCGCTGCGTTTGACACTATTGACCACAACATTCTTTTGAGTAGACTACAAAGTTATGTTGGCATACCTTTAACATCTCACCCCATGGCTCACTGGTTCGAACCTTTAAAGGGGAAAACTATCAAGGTTTCTCTTATTTATGGCAGTCTTTTCATGGAGAAATGTGGAAATCTTGGTATTACTCGAGTCTGGGACAGAGAGCTTGGAGCACAGGATCATAGTTTTGATTGGGAATTAATACAGCAAAATATTTCAGCCTCGTCTAAAAATCCTGCCCACCAGCTGATAAATTATAAAGTAGTCCATAAAATATATTACACACCCTTTCAAAATGAAGCTTATTTCTTTCCGTTTTTGTCAAAGGTAATACTGGGGCAATAGGCAGTTTTTTTATGTATTCTGGGAATGCCTCCTAATCTTCAATGTTTGGGTTAATGTCTCCACTATCTTATCACAACTTCTGGAATTGACGATTGATCCTGAACCTTGTCTTTTCCTTCTGGATGATAACTCTTCAGTATCCCTGACTTTAAACCAAAAACGAGCTTTCTTCTAAAGGTCAACAGCAGCAAAGAAAACGATAATCAGTTCCTGGTTTCCTCCTAATTCACGGACAAAACAGCAATGGCTGTCGTATTTTATAGACATTGTTCATTTGGAGCGATCCACTGTCTTAATTAATCGTGCAAAGATTCCAATCATTCTCCATTGGAATCGAATACACAATAGTCTGATTTCCATTGTTAAAACTTAAGTTATGTAAATAGTAAAGTTGTCATCTATAAGGTATATGGGATGGCAGTCTTCTTTGTTTGTTTGATTTGTTTTACTTTTATTTCATGAGACGCTTTCTTCCTGTATTTTGTTAATCTCTGACATTATATATATAGTTTTTTTTCTTGCATAAAGACAATAACTATAAATTGGTTTTTAGAGGTTGGTCAGTCATAAACTTAATGTTTTGAAGTCTTGAAAGTTTGTTAAAACAGGGATTCGCGGGGAAATGGTAAACAACAAAAACAGCTCCATGTTGTTTCAATCAGACTCAAATGTAGAATGTGCTGTGCTTTTTTTATACATACTTTTACCCATAGGCGCTTACCCAGATATGCGCTATTAACCAAGTTATAGCTCAGTGTGTGTCCATAATCTCCATGTCCATTAGCTGTCAATATGCTTTATGTAAACTACTTGTGGTTAAGCTCCGTTTTTGTAACTGATCGGGAGAAATGTGAATTATTCGTTGGATTTTAACTAATCGTGAGGCGAAGTAAGAATGTCAAAATGTTATTAAAAAGTTCAAAGTTATTATGTAAAGCTGAATTAAATAAAAAGTACCAATGAATAATTCACATTTCTCCCGATCAGTTACAAAAAGGAGCTTAATCTCAAGTAATTTACATAAAGCATATTGACAGCATATTGACAATTGTAATTTAAAGCTTAGTATTTTTCTTCGAAGCTGTAAATATGATTTATAGATTTTTTGTGTGTGTTCATCTTGTGTCCTTGTTTGTCATTTGTGCCTTGTTGTCCGTTTTTGTAACTGAAGACCTGGATCAATATAATATTCATTCCATTTTAATTGTTAAGTGAGAATATTATGTTTAAGTCATTATTTGTTCATAGAAATTCATTTTAAAAATGAAAAGGTGTGTTTCTAACCAAGGTGAACACGCTGAACGTTCATTATATTTTTATTAGGCCAAATGTTGAATATGTCAGTATGTTTCATGTGCATTTATTATGTCTATAGCTCCGTTTTTGTAACTGTGGAACTGAAAATAAATAAAAGGCATAAGTTTGTCACATCAATATTTACAGAATACAATATTTACAGAAGCTGTCAATAATGAATGAATAATGAATTTCTTATGTTTATAGCCTACTCCATTGTAACTTAAGATCCTGAGCAAGATGAATTGTTTGTAGTGAGTTTGATAAAATGTTTTAAAGCTTATGGCAATTAAAAATTAAAAACAAGTTAAAATGGCTAAGCCTTCTATACATATTTTTGATTCTTCATTTTCTTTCATGACATACTCCAATTCGTGTTAAACACACTAGACATTTTTATTCTGTGCATTTGTAGCACGTTTTGTGTGAAATCATATTTATTTTGTCCATCAAAAGTGTGCTGTCACTTTAAAGGGGTCATATATAAAATTTTCCTTTCTCTTTGGAGTGTTACAAGCTCTTGGTGAATATAGAAGATCTGTGATGTTGCAAAGACTAAAGTCTTAAATCCAAAGAGATATTCTTTATAAAAGCTGAGACTCGTACAAGGCTCCACAATATGTTAAGAGGCCTAATATTTCAGTCTCACGCTTGAGGCATTCGGCCAATCACAACACGTTGAATAGCTGGCCAATCACAGCACACCTCGCTTTTCAGAGAGATGGGCCTTATGAAAATTGACGAGTTTCAAAAGGCGGGGCATAGAGGAGAAACAATAATGTACAGTATGTGGAAAATAATGTTGTTGTTTTTTTAACCTTAAACCGCATAAACACATTTCATTTAAACCAAATACACAAAATAATGTTCTTTTTAGCAGTATCATATGACCCCTCTAATTGAGCGTGAGCGGTGCAGCAAAAATAGACCTACTGTGCGTTCCAAATGGGATATATCACCCTCCGAAGGCCACCCCAAAGTAAAAAAAATAAATTCATCAACACTCAATGGACATTCCAAACCGAAGTGCTCAAAACTGGCCACTTCAAAGGGCCCTTCGGAATGACGGATTTCGAATGGTACAACTGATGGACACTTCGGGCTCCCATTATCCTTTGCGCAGATTCTTTGCATGATGCATGTGGAACACACAACACTATTATACATTATTTATTTAACACACATACTTATTTACATTTCAGATTTGCATATACATAATTGTCTATATTATATATATTGTGTTTTTGCTTTTTTGTACATTGTCTATTTTGTATATTTTTATTTGATGTTTTTTTAATTATTATTATTATCTGTGTCCTGTCTTGTCACTGTCATTCTGTTGCATTGTGGAGCTTCTGTCACTAAAACAAATTCCTGGTTTGTGTGAACATAGCTGGCAATAAAGCTCGTTCTGATTCTAGTTCTGATGATGATGCATAGACAGTAAAAGAAATGGACACAGCGACCCCATTCGATTCAACGAAGACAAGTGAAGTCAATTAGAAGCATGCACTTACTGGGGGTCGAGCGTACTGCGCAGCCTCAAACTGAGCTTGATGAAGTAGATGTGAAGTGAGCAACCTGTCTGACAATTGTAAGTCTTCTAATAGCTGTGCCAAGAGAAATCTGAATCACCCACCGAATCTTGCAGAGACGAGCGTGAACAGGAGCAAATTTTGGTAAGTATTCTGATTAATTATTTTGTTATTTTGCATAATCACAATCCCCCCTTTTGCCTCATAGACAGTAAAAGATTGCCTGCGAGGTCCTCCTCCTGTCCATACGGTAATTTCTCTACTGTGCGACAGAGAGTCGCAGGTTATGATGCAATCGTTAGCCTATTTTTACAAAAACTGCTTCTAGAGGGCCATAACGTAAGATACAAGGTAATGGAGCATTTTTACATTTTCGTGTTTCTTTAGAAATAATGAATGGACAAATGGAGTCTTTAAACACCTCAGATGTAAAGTTATTCGCTGTCAAAGTGACGCCAAAATGAATGGGAGTCAATGGAATGCTAACAGCAGGTGGGGGTCCTTCAGATGAAGGTCTGAATTCATGGCAGCTTTCATTGGCCAAGGCCCATCCATGAGGCCGTTTGACCGACATGTCAGACAACCAATCACAGTTAGTTTCGTTCATTGTCACGTTTTGAGGCGTGGAAATGTCGCCACAATAACAGACCGGTGTGTAAAACTCTCTGACATTTTTTAAAGATTCTTCTACTTTTTGTCCCACATACTTTTGAAAATCCAGCGTTTAGTTGATCCTCATAAGCGCTCGTCGTCACAGTTGTAAATACTACAGCTTTCTTCTTTCATGAGGGGGTTTGGCGCCACAGTATCTTTGTTTCCAGGCGGAACATTAAAGGATGCAACACACACATCTCGTGGAAATCCTGTAGAATTCTGTCAGCATTCGACCTCCTGTAGTTTGTCTCCACGCCTCTAGAGGTCCCCTGTGTTGCTTTCTGCCTTAATTCTTCCTCGTTTACCCTTGTCAGCATTATGCAGGTCACCTGGTGCCTGTTTCTCTTAGAGTATTTTAAAGCAGTGTTTTTCCCTTTGCTCAACACTTGGTTTTTTGAGTCTTGGCTGCGTGCTACCTGCTTTGTTTTCCAAGTCTTTCCAAGTTACCTCAAAGTAAGGTGTCTTTATATTTGATTGCCTGTATGCTCTAGTTTTGGTTTCTCCCCCTCGTGGAGTTTTTATTTTCCCTTGTGGTTTTTTTTTTTCCTCTCCATTTTTTCTCTCATGTTACTTTATCCTCTGTCTGAGAAGAACTTTTGTTGGATTTTTGGTTCGCAAAGACTTTTTTTTTTTTTTTTTTTTTTTTTAATAAACCAACCTTGCCCGGAGTACTGGCTTGAGTATTTCGTTTGGGTCCAACATTACACCCTCTGTGGCCTAGTGGCAGATCTCTCAACCACCACACAGAGACCCGAGTTCTAGCCCGGCTCGTGACAGAATTCAACCAATCCGATGACGACTTCTTGTTTGTTTTTTTTGTTTCTTCTTGTTTTCAAAGTCATTTGATGCAATGGGTGGTTATTTACCCTTATGTTCTGTATACATTAGTATTTTCTTTTCTCTCCTTGTATTGTGTATTTGATTTGAACTATATTTCTTTGCCAGTGCTGAGATTTTTCCCTTTGGAACCTAGGGAGATCCACAACTTATCTTTGGGGTGCAATGGAACATGTTTGTATTTTCTTTGTTTTTTTCTTCTTCATGTGGTTGCAGTGGCGAGCACTAGAGTGTGAGGGAATGTTTGTTGGAGTGGTTTGGGATTCTCTTCCTGTGTGTGCTCTCAGTGACCCAGCTGTTGCCTTTGGTGTCTGTTGTGTTGTGTGTGTTTTCCCTATTGTAATTTCTTTTATTTGTTTTTTTTTTTTTTTTTTTTTCTTCTCTAGTTAATATAATATATTTCAAGATTTGTATTCTCATTTTGGGTACTTAAAAGATTGAATGAGGCATGAGGTAGTTGACTACCATTTATAAGTCAAGGTTGCGGTTTCTTTTTCCTTGATTTTTCTCTGCTTTACTGTTCTGTCACAAACGCAATGGCAACAACATCTCAGACTGACAGACATGAGTAAAATTAAACATATTTTCCAAGTTTTGAGCCATTCGTTAATGTTTTGTACACACAATATTGACCACAATAATATTGTTTCTAACTGTTGAGAGAGGGGCACTTTTGGTTCATTTTAGAAAAAGGGCAGGGACTTGAGCACCCAAAGTACCCTCCTCTTCTAGTGCCTGTTCAAAATATTTTGTTGATAAATTGGGACAGTTTAAGGAATGCATTATGTTAAATCAGCAAGTTTTTACTGCTAATTCATTAAATGTGGACATTGCCCTGGAGCTTTATAGGCTCTATAGCTCAGATATTTTATTATCAAAATAGATTTCTATTTCCTCTCCTAGGGAACTAACCTGGCAGGCAGTGGCATATATAAGTTGTGTCTGTCATCTGCTGGCATGTACCACCATTGAGGCAGTGGGATGGAAAGCAGGGCACGTAATACATCTCGCAGTGGAGGCCGGTAAAGCCAGGTTGGCAGTTACATCGATATGAGCCTGGGGTGTTCAGACACATGCCTTCGTTCTTGCACAGAGATGGGGAGAAGGCACACTCATCTGTGTCATTGAGACAACGGGGGCCATGGTAACCAGGAGGACAGGTACAAGAGAATTCACGATCGGGCAGGGCAGTGCAGATACCACCGTTGGCACATGGGCGGGACAGACATGGGTCCTCTTGCTCACAATGCTGACCTGAGAAGAAAATCATGAGCACGGTGCACATTCCTCCATTCACACAATATCCCTCAGTACACGTGTGTTGACAGTACTCACCTAAGAAACCAGGAGCACACCTAAAACACAGAAATGGGACAAATATTATTCAGGGTCTGTAAGAGAATCATTTAAGCTAATATGCCAAATAATAGAAAACAGGCTGTATGTGAATTAAAAAAAATTATTAACTAACTAATTAAACATAGCGGCCCCAAAGGGAGCACTGGCGAGCACCCTTTGAAAGCTAAAATGACGAATGGGACAACCTACAGTCTCGTGGACTTAACGGACTCGGGCAACTGAAAGACCGGAAGACCGCAAGTGCACGTGAAGTGTGCCATTTGGGACAGGGCCTACACTGTCTTTTGGGTCAAATACAAAAAATATATCACGTAAATATACAACTGGTCAAGTGCAAAGTGTGACTACTGGGATATGTCAGGAGTGGTGAACGTCTGTCCTTTTTAATTAGGGTTGGAGCTGAACTCTGCAGGGCTGCAGGTCTCCAGGACCGGAGTTCGCCACCCCTGGGATATGCCCTTTGGCTGTGTCTGAAACTGCGTACTCTCTTGAGGAGGTACTTATTTTGAAAAGTAATTAAATTGTGACAGCTAAAAAATCTGTTCTACATTGTAAGAATATGTGTAGTATGAACATAATCTTGACATACTACTTTGGTCATGCTGTCATTATTACATGACCTTCCAGCATTAGTTTCATCGCTTCACTGCCATTCACAAATTCCCTTCAGTGGCCTCATGGGATAGTAAAGTATCCATCGTATGCACACTTCAGAATCTTGCCGGTAGTAGTTAGGTCCTCTGGGTAGTTTTGGCCTATCCTTTTATAAGTACTGTGAATTTGGACATACTTTTCTTTTTTCACATACTCTTTCTCGCCTACTATATAATAGGGAAGTACGCAATTTCGGATGCAGCCTGTTTTCTTCTTCCTCGATTTTAAAGGGCTCCTAATATGCCCCTTTTTAACAAGATGTAATATTGGTCTTGGGTGTCTCCAGAATGTGTTGGTGAAGTTTCAGCTCAAAATACCCCACAGATAATTTATCTAATTTATCTGGAAAAACATCTGTCATTTTGGGGGCATGTCTAAAAAAAAAGAGTGTGTATAACTTTAAATGCAAATGAGCTGCATATTCCCACTCCCTCTTCAGAAGAGGGTGTAGTTTATATATCTCTGCTTTGCAGACCTACAGCAATAAACAGTCAGAAGAAGCAACATGACAGAGTGTGAGAACCAGTGTTCAGCCGTACTTATGGGAAGCCAAACAAACCAAAAGTGGGACGAAACAGCGCAATGTTCTAGAGCTCACGCAACGCTAATCTGTCTCAATGGACCGAGCTAACAACTCAACAGAACATCAGGATTGCTTATGAGACATTGTCAGTGGTGGACGAAGTACACAAATCAAGTACTTGAGTAAAAGTACAGATACGTATAATAAAATATTACTCCAGTAAAAGTAAAAGTACTCCTTTTTCAATTTTACTCGAGTGAAAGTAAAAAGTACTCATTTTTTTTATGTACTTAAGTAAAAAAGTACTGATAGATAGATTTATGTTGCAATTTTATATAGGCTACTTAATTTAATTTTATATTTTCACATATTTTTAATAATCCTACTGCTCAAAATACCTGGGATTTTCCCAAAATAACCACTATATGGAGTCAAGATATATTTGTGTTGTTGATATGGACTGCGTTGATGAGAGTGATGTAGTAATGTTCACTGTGAAGCTTCCACTGTGATGTACCTGAGAGAAAACAGATTTGACCATCTGAGTTTCACCAGTAAGAAAAAAACTGTTTTAATATTTGTTGTTTTGCAGAACATCCCAGTTATATATGACATGAGAATAAGGCCTGAAGTTAGGAAGAACATTTTAAGGAAAATATAATTATAATAATATTTTTTTCTTCTCAAACCTTTTCTGTGGTGTAAAGACACCCCTGGTCAAATGCCTCCAGAGGGCATCACTTCCCACTTTGATAATTACTGTAGTTACCATGTTCTGAACATCACATCCTTTATTTCCCCCCCAGATGTAATCTATCTAGATGGCTGAATAAAAATATTTGGACTTTATATCTAAAAATTACCTCAACTTAGCACCAGCAAGTTAGCTAGACAGTTAGCATGATCTAACAATATTTACTTATTTTCAGTATGGTTTTGAAAAACATTCATATCTGTCTACTCGGCTAGTTAATTCAAACAATATAAAAGTTTAACTGTTGATAAACAATATAAAAACAGACATCACATACGGCTAAATGTTTAGCATTTTAATAAAACTGTTGACATTACGTCAGTGGGGAATTTGAACATGCATGAGTTATTTAATCTGTGTTATTTTAATGTTTTGTTTTTTATATATTTTTTTTAACCTGAAACATGTGTCTTGATGTGTCTGCATTCAAGCATTTCAGTGGGCTTGAATAGATCACCCTTTACAGCAGATTTAGTTCACAAACAACTGACAATTTTGACCTAAATATGATTTTCAGTTTCAACAATTAATCCTAAAATTCAACATTATTAACTTACTTTTGGCAGCATCAGTCGCGCAATCGCGCGAACCACAAAAAGAATCAGTCTCCCAGTTCTGAAGGGAGTAACGATTGTAGTTAAGTAAAAAAATGTTGATCTTATGGTGGAGTAGTGAAGTGGCACTAAACGGTTCATATGAATCAGTGGGTTGTCATGCTCGAGAACATATCTGCAATCGAATCAATCTAATTCGTGAGCAGCATGAATGATTGTTTTTGTGCGATTTGCGAACCTATTTAAAAGGTTCCCATTTGAAAAGAAATCAGTTCGTTCTTGAATCAGACATCCTCTTCTGCGTGTCGGAGTCACATGATATAAGGAGTAAAAGATATGTTTGAGTGAAATGTAGTTTGAAGTAAAAAACATAATTTAATATTCACTATGAGTCTTATGGAACAATTTGGAATGTAGTGAAGTAAAAAATCCTAAAAGTTACTCAAATAAAACTACATTATTATTATCCAGAATAAGGTTTTTTAGGGGGGATAAATTGAAAGAACAGTACATATTATGTTTTTTACTTGAAAAATGTACTTAAGTACAGTAACGAAGTAAAGCTACTCCGTTACTGTCCACTACTGGACATTGTTGACTTTACAGCTGCTCGAGCGCAGAGAAAATAGAGGACAGCGTACAACCAAACGACTCACTGAGGGTGGAAACTATGGCAATGCAGCACTGTCGCTCAGTAAGCAGACGTGGTTGGGGCCTAAGGAATGGCATGTGTAGTGAGACTGATTTGGTTGATTTGGGGATTAAAAATAAGCAGTGTGTTGGAAACTCTTGGGTAATCTTTAGCATAATTCTTTATTGAGAATGCGCTGCATGGCGCTGTAGTCATCAAAAGTCTAACTAGTCAGTAATACATTGTAGTTTATATACATTTCAACGGCAAGGGACACTGGCATTTTCCCAGCCTTCATTCAAATGCACAGGTGCACAGTCTTAAAAAGACAAATGGCAAGGAAGAGCATTAAGACAAAAGGTCATTATCTCAGACACCTGGGCTTCCTGATTTGATCCTTTTTTACCTCAAAATGTAAAAAACAATGTACATAACGTTTTGAGTTTATATACTATTACATTGGAACCTAGATTTAACATTTTTTAAATTTTGTACTTCCACAATTCCCCCTTTGACAGTTCTAATAACTCTCACAAAATACAAATTTAGACACTTAAAAGTTCATTCTTGTAACCTGAGATCGTTACAGGCACATAGCACTTGCTCTGTGTTAACTGTCTGTAGTGAAGAACGACATGTTGACACAGAAACAAACATGCAGCTAGGGTCCATGTAGTTCTTATGGGTAATAATATTTCCTGGTTGGAACTGTAATTTCCCTGTGATGGGCATGGGTTAGTTGTTGAATTAAACACTTGATACTGTGGACACATAGATAGTACACCAGTAGGAAAAACAACAGCAGAATTGCGGTTTCCTTGATCCACAGCCAGGGTTTACCTAAAAGGTTTCCGAACCATGTAGAATTGTCGTCAGTCATCTGGTGTAATTTTACTGAAAGATCAAGAATGTCTTGTTGGATTTTGTTCAAGTTCTCTGTTGGATCCATTAACCTGGTGCAGCACTTAGGTCCGATAATGGTGCATGCTCCCCCTTGCGTTGCAAGAATGTAATCCAAGGCCACTCTGTTCTGTAAGATCATTATCTTGTGCGAAGCAAGAGTGTCTTAGATGTTACCCAGGGCCAAAGCCGTATCATTGGCTAGTTTCTGTACAGAATTCGATAAGCTTCTGACTTGACCAAGGGCCTGTATGACACCATAAAACGGGATTAATGCTCCAAGAATTCTTGACCACCATGTTTGTTCATAAGTGAGTCCTGGAATGCAGCCATCTTCTTTGTTCGCGGTAGGAGCTGAATTATATAGATGTGGAGATCTTGGGGTGGAGTGTGTATTGTCTCTGATAGCCGGTAGAACATAAACCAGGGTGCACCTGCCATTGAATTGGCTTGGTAGAATGTTGTAAACAGAGGTTCCACTTAACCAAAAGGTGCCAGTTGGTGGAGGAATCATACACCACTTATTTACTGTGAAGAGTTTCGGGAGAGATGGTGTGCTGTGGAGACACCCTTCTAAGTCCTTTTCCTCTCTCCCTGCTGATGGAGTAATGTCCACATGGGATTTGGTTATCATTTCGACCACAAAGCTGCAACGTTCATGAGGAATTTCACCCCATGGAGTCGAGGCTGGAGCATAATTTTCCACGCACCAAGAAAAAGCCATTGGCAAAAGTATCACTCTAACGGCTTGTTTCTGAATGACTTTATCATGACCCACTGACCTGGGATGATTGTGTCCCCCCTTCTGGTGGAGTCTGCCAACACGACTCAACTCTCTCTCTGGCACTCTGTACTGCCTTTGTGAGGTTTTCACAGTAAGTGATTAGGGCATCTGAGGCAATGTGTACATCAGCATTTCTAAGATCAATCACACCTGGCATCTGCATTGGGCGTCCTGTAATAATCTCATGAGGGCTCAGTCCTACTGATCTGATAGCTGATGCTCTCATACTACACTGTACCGCTGGCAGCGCCTCGACCCATGGTAATCCTTCCTGATGCATTTTGCTTAGCCTGGTTTTGATAGTTCTGTTTGCTCGTTCAACTTGTCCTGATGCTTGTGGCCTATAGGGGCAGTGAAGATTCCACTTAATTTTCAACATTTCAGACACTTCCTTGACTACCTGTCCTGTGAAGTGTGTACCTTGATCTGAGTCAGTGCAATCTGGTTATCCCCATCTGGGAATGAAATCAGCAACAAGACATTTAGCAGTATGTGCAGCTGTAGCATGTAGCTGTTGGATAAGCTTCTAGCAATCTAGAGAATTTGTCCAATACTACCAAAACATCAGTTTTTCCCTTACAAGGAGGCAATAATATGTAATCAACTTGCAGGTGATGAAATGGTCCTGGTGGAGCTGGAGTATGTGTTGCTACTGTAGCTGCTGCTGGCACATCACTATTTTTCTGACATGTAACACATCTCTTGACTGTTTCGGTAGCTACATTACTGAATTTTGGATTCCACCATTGATTTGAGAACTTGTGATTCATCGTTGCTGGACCACTGTGACCCAAATTGTGTATCTGTTGAGCCAAATATGGCAGCAGTGATTCAGGAGCGACATACTTCCCCTCTTTGGTCAAGCATCCAGATGAATCCACTGTGGCTCCTTTGTCTAACCATGTCCATGCTTCATAGAGAGGAACATTTTGTACAGATCAATAATTGATTTAGGAGGCAGAATTGTCTTCTGTGATGTACTTTCTGAACACACTTGAACAGTTGCATAGGAACAAGCCTGTTTAGCAGCTACATCAGCAAGAGCATTACGTTTAGCTTCCGTAGTATTAGTTGTGAGATGTGCTTTCACTTTGATCACCGCTAATTTCATTAAATATTTCACTAATCCAGCATGCTTAATGGGGGATCCAGCAGAAGTTAGAAACTGTCTACTTTGCCAAATGACACCAAAATCATGAACCACCCCAAAAGCATACCTGGAATCAGTGTAGATATTTGCAATCAATCCTGAAGCTAGCGTGCTTGCTCTAGTTAAGGCTACTAGTTCTGCAGCTTGAGCTAAAAAATGATCTGGAAGACGACCTGAAGCTACAACTTCAGTGGTGGAAGTTACTGCAGAATTTGCTCGTCTCTTACCCTCAATGACTTGAGCTGAACCATCAACAAACAACTCCAATTCTGCATTCTCTATGGGAGTTTCTGTTATTTCACCTTCATCCTCTAACAAAACTTCAGTCATTGCAGACATCATACATGAGGATGAGTTTGTTACTGGTGTGCGCCGTAAAACAATGGGGGGGGGGGGTTATGGTTTGCGGCACGATGTATGTTAAAATATATCGTGTATACACTCACTAAACAAAGAGTGACAGCTTTTTTAGTGGTAATGAGCACTCTTTGCAAGCTTTCTAGTCTATGATCCATTTAAAATGTAGAACTTTGTTTTTCAGCCACACACACGTTGCAAAGTATCGGGAATGACATCTGCATATTTATGTGGGATTCACTCTCGAAGTAGCAGTGATTGACACAATGATGACCAAAGCAATAGACGGGAGAAAATATGTGAAAATGGGCATTAAGACTAGAGCACCCTCACTAATTTTAGAAGCACCCTCAGTGATTATTTCTGGAACCTGGCTAATACACTTTTATTGCAAAACTATATACAAAAACAACAAAATACAAATGCACAATTGAGTAAATGCATATTTATAAGTTAAGCACTAAACTAAAATAACTAGGCTATTAATAAAATAAATAACTAGAGAAGGCTGACTATAATCAGCTTGCTTTCATTTAATGAGATAAGCCTATTCCTCATCTGAATTAGAAAAAAAAAGCGCTTCTAGTCTTCAGTGATGCAAGAACGTTTGAGCATACACGTAATCTCTGAGCAAAAGCAGAGCCAATTCATAAAAGAACAATGTATATTTAAAAGCACACATCCAGTTTTGTGTGAGTGAAGGAAATCCACTTGCGAGTGGAGATTCGTGCTCGCGCATTACATGGATCACGTAACATTATGCGCTCTCGATATCTGTCAGATATCACGCTAGAGGAAGAAAGAGGAGAAGAAAGCATCCCTAAGCAGCTACACATTCCAGGATCCGCCATTTACTAAAAACAAATGTCTATCGCAAGACATCTGGTGGGGGGGCACCTGGGGTGGCCAGCCAAATTTCAGGGGGGGCCGGTGCCACCCCTGGCCACCACGTAGAGACGCCTCTGGACGTAAACTGCCCCATTATCTTGCATTAAACATGCAGTCATAAAGCCTAAGTGTTCATGTACATAAAGCACAAAGGGTTTATTAGATTGTGCAATTCCTAATGCTGGTGCTTGACATAGTGCTCTCTTTAAATCATTGAAAGCATTGAGGTGAATTTCTTCGATACAAACAGTATCAGAATCTTTAACCTGGCCTTTCAACAAGTCATAGAGAAGCTGAGCAATTGAGGCATATTCTTCAATCCAAGGTCTACAGTAACCTGTTGTTCCTAAAAATGATCTGAGTGTTTTAATGGTAGTAGGTGGAGGTATGGCTTTGACTGAAGCAGCTCGATCCTGTGTAATAGATCTATTTCCTGCACCAGTTGTTTGACCCAGAAATGTGTCTTGGTTTTTAGCAATTTGAGCTTTGTGAAAGCTGCATTTGTGTCCTCTTTTCTGCAAATAGTCCAACAATGCCAAAGTTTGATGTACCTTGTGATCTGTATAGGCTATCAAAATATCATTGACATATTGAATCATAGTGGACTGCTTGACTGGACATTCTGGGTCACACAAATCACGTCTGACAGCCTGATGGTATAAGGTTGGGGAATTCTGAAATCCCTGGGGCAAACGTGTCCACTGATATTGTTCATAGTCGAGCGTAAAAGCTAACCATGTCTGGCTGTCAGAGATCAAGGGTACAGAAAAGAATCCATTAGACATATCGATTACAGAAAAAAACTTACAATCTAATGGTAAGCCATTACAAATTGTAGATGGATCTGACACTGGGGGGTGATTTTATCAATATGTTTATTGGCTGCTCTGTAGTCTATGGTGAGTCTCGATGTCCCATTAGATTTCTTGATGGGCCATATGGGTGAGTTACAGGGACTGTTTGTTTTAACTAGCACTCCTTGTTTCAGCAATTTTTCTACAATAGGTTTTATTCCCTGTATAGCTTTCTTACTGATAGGACATTGTTTGGTAACAGGAGGTGGAGTTCCTGTCTATTTGACTAGTTCTACACCTGTCAAAAACCCACAATCATCCTTGTCTTTAGCCCAAATTGGATGATTCTGTAAGAAAGCTTACTCAGGAGTTATTACATTATTGGTAGAAACTTGTGCTGAGAAAATTTTTTATGCTAGCAGATTCTGAGGACATGTCTAAACTTGTACTTGTCTGAGTAGATCCATGCCTAGAATTGCACCTGTATTTAATGGAGCACATAGCAATTTTGTAGTCAGAGTCTTCGGGCCTAATTGTACCTCTATGGATGGGGTTTCATACAAAACAGAATCTTCACCTATTACACCAGTTAAACAAAGTTTAGTTTTCTTGTACGGATGTTTAAACCTTCAGCCAATTTTATAGGAATTACTGTAATTTCTGTACCTGTATCAAGCAAAAAGTCAATCTCTTTCTTTTGTATGCTACCTTTCACAAAAATTGGGACTTCTACTAATGACATGTCGTAGAGATGCATTTTACTGATTAATGCCCTTCTAAATTCAGAAAAATGTGTGCGTGCTGAGGGTAAGCTCTGGGATAGTCTCTCTATATCTTTAGGTCCTAGAACTTTGGCAACAGTTCGTACTTGGACAACAGAGGGGTTGGGAGGAACACTTTCAGTTCCCTCAATTCCCTGAGATCTGCTCCTAGCGCCACATACCTTTATTGAATCTACAGGCATATCAGTTACTGACTGGATGGCTACATCTCTTTCAAAGAAAGCTTGTAAGTCAGGATAAATGTTATCAGTCTGACTAACTTCTTCCACATCAGTTTTCGCTGCAGCTTTGTTGCGGTTCAATTACTTAGTCAAAGAGGATACTCTAGCTCGGAGCTCTTTGTTCTGTTCCTCTAGCTCTGAGTTATGCTGAGACTGTTGCGCAGCTAGCGATAAAGCAAATTCTCTGTGGCAGCAGATAATGCCTTTCACGTTGTTCTTGCGAATACATGCTCCAAGTACCTTTTTACACTCATCTACAGACCAAGTCTTGTCTGGATGGATATCATATTTCTGAGTTAGTTCTTGTCTTACTTTCTCAGTGACTATTAGGTTCATTTGCACTCCTAACAGTGATTTGAATTTGCTATCTGACCACAAAGGAGTCAAGAGACCACCTTTTTCAGTTGTGTGGATCAATCTAGCATTCTTTCTAAACATTTTGTGAGTTTCTTTGTTACCACACACTCAAAACATTAAAACTTCTCTGATTAACAGAGGGTACCAAACATTAGCATGTGATGCTAATCTTCCCTGCATGAACAGAGGATAAACAATTCTTCCCTGCCGAGACAGAGGGTAACACAAACTTCTAGCACTTTACTCAAAAACTAACACCAGAAAAATATTGTAAAAAACACAAACCAACACAAACAGACTATAACAGTTCTTCCCTGCCGAAACAGAGGATAACAAATATTAACACGTAATGTTAATCTTCCCTGCCTGAACAGAGGATAACCTTCATCTCTAAAATTATTTTTTTCAGAGGAAAACTTAGCTAACCAAACCCTACAGCTAGGCAATCTTCAGCAGAATTCTTTATTAAGAACGCACTGCGTGGCGCTGTAGTCATCAAAAGTCTAACTAGTCATTAATACATTGTAGTTTATATACATTTCAAAGGGGGAGTGATACATAGAGGTGGAGACAATCTTAACAAAGCATGCAAATACAGTACAGGAAAAAGCCAGACACTAGCATTTTTCCAGCCTTGATCTCATCAACATAATAGTGTCATTCAAATGCACAGGTGCTAATCCAATCAGTCTTAAAAAGCCAAATGGCAAGGAAGAGCAACAAAGACAAAAGGTCATTATCTCAGACACCTAGGCTTCCTGAAAATATCAAATTCCACAACATCAAAACCAAAAACAAAAAAAACACAACCATAAAATCACACATAACAATACATTATAACCTAATAATGCTCACCAAATATTTCACAATTCCACAATGGGTGGATTTTTTATCATTGTAGAGTGGTTGTGTTCACACATTGACAACACACATTTATGTCCAAACACCATGTAAAAGTGGATTTTGCCTAATATGTGCCTTTTAACTGTAGTTGGTATCCAATGTATTAGGTGCATTACTGCCACCTTAGGCTCTGACGTGTGGAACAGTTTTAATTCTACCCATCAGTCCTGTCTCCCTAATAAATTCAAATTACTTACTTACTTACTTCAATGCAACTAGCTTGACAAGTTTTCTATTCTTTCTGATTTTCTCCATCATATTTTTTCTTATTTATTTGTACATAGTACATTCAATAACTGCATGTGATAGTCTTCTCAGTCTCCTTTTAAGTGAACCTACCAAAGGGAACCATCATTTTAACAAATGGTAACATTTATCATGTTGATTTTAGAAAGGCACATGACCTCCAAATATTTGCAAAGGTTTTAATCTTACTTGTTGGTTTGCTCAGTGAGTGGGAACTTCATGCTATGGAATTCTATCTTGCACAATCTAAACCTTTGCTAAAAGGCCTGACTCATCTGCTTTCCTGGCAATATCTGTTTTAAAAATCACAAGGTTGCAACTTTTGGTTACAAATTACAGGTGAGGGGGGAGATGGGCACATCAAAAACTGATTTTAAATACTTGGCTGACTTTTGTGGAGGTACGCAGCTTTATACAAACTATGACACAACTATAATACAGACTTCATACTCATCATTTGATTTTTCACAATGAGTGAAAAAGACTGGAGTTTAAATCTGAGAGTCATTCTGTCTTACCTGCAGTAGCCTGTTCCATTGTGGAAAGTGACACAGGCAGCGTTGTTCACACAGGGCTTCACAGGGCCCACACACTGCAGAGCTGTGTAGAAACAACACATCAAGTGCTGTGCAAAGAACCAATAATAGTATACATTTAAACTTACAAACCCGATTCCAAAAAAGTTGGAACACTGTACAAATTGTGAATAAAACAGAATGCAATGATGTGGAAGTTTCAAATTTCAATATTTTATTCAGAATACAACATAGATGACATATCAAATGTTTAAACTGAGAAAATGTATAATTTAAAGGGAAAATAAGTTGATTTTAAATTTCATGGCATCAACACATCTCAAAAAAGTTGGGATAATGTCATGTTTACCACTGTGTGGCATCCCCTCTTTTTATAACAGTCTGCAAATGTCTGGGGACTGAGGAGACAAGTTGCTCAAGTTTAGGAATAGGAATGTTGTCCCATTCTTGTCTAATACAGGCTTCTAGTTGCTCAACTGTCTTAGGTCTTCTTTGTTGCATCATTCTCTTTATGATGCCCCAAATATTTTCTATGAGTGAAAGATCTGGACTGCATGCTTGCAATCTCAGTACCCGGATCCTTCTACGCAGCCATGATGTTGTAATTGATGCAGTATGTGGTCTGGCATTGTCATGTTGGAAAATGCATGGTCTTCCCTGAAAGAGACAACATCTGGATGGGAGCATATGTTGTTCATAGAACTTGGATATACCTTTCAGCATTGATGGTGCCTTTCCAGATGTGTAAGCTGCCCATGCCACACGCACTCATGCAACCCCATACCATCAGAGATGCAGGCTTCTAACCTGAGAGCTGATAACAACTTGGGTTGTCCTTGTCCTCTTTAGTCCGGATGACATGGCGTCCCAGTTTTCCAAAAAGAACTTGATTCGTCTGACCACAGAACAGTTTTCCACTTTGCCACAGTCCATTTTAAATGAGCCTTGGCCCAGAGAAAACACCTGCGCTTCTGGATCATGTTTAGATATGGCTTCTTTTTTTGATCTATAGAGTTTTAGCCAGCTACGGCGAATGGCACGGTGGATTGTGTTCACAGACAATGTTTTCTGGAAGTATTCCTGAGCCCATGTCATTATTTCCATTACAGTAGCATTCCTGTATGTGATGCAGTGGCGTCTAAGGGCCCGAAGATCACGGGCATCCAGTATGGTTTTCCAGCCTTGACCCTTACACACAGAGATTGTTCCAGATTCTCTGAATCTTTGGATGATATTATGCACTGTAGATGATGATAACTTCAAACTCTATGCAATTTTTCTCTCAGAAAGTCCTTTCTGATATTGCTCCAGTATTTTTCGCCGCAGCATTGGGGGAACTGGTGATCCTCTGCCCATCTTGACTTCTGAGAGACAGTGCCACTCTGAGAGGCTCTTTTTATACCCAATCTTGTTGCCAATTGACCTAATAAGTTGCAAATTGGTCCTCCAGCTGTTCCTTATATGTACATTTAACTTTTCCGGCCTCTTATTGCTACCTGTCCCAACTTTTTTTGGAATGTGTAGCTCTCATGAAATCCAAAATGAGCCAATATTTGGCATGACATTTCAAAATGTCTCACTTTCAACATTTGATATGTTATCTATATTCTATTGAGAATAAAATATAGGTTTATGAGATTTGTAAATTATTCCATTCCTTTTTTACTCACAATTTGTACAGTGCCCCAACTTTTTTGGAATCAGGTTTGTAATTCTAGAGCTGAACCAATATAGACATGACCAATCAATACAGATTTTATTACACAGAACACTTTATTCTGATTGGCAACTCAGATGTCTCTGGACCACAAAACCACTCTCAAGTCGCTGGGGTATATTTTTAGCAATAGCCAAAAAAACACTGTATGGGTCAAAATTATTGATTTTTCTTTTATGGCAAAAATCTTTAGGATATTAGGTAAAGATCATGTTCCATGAAGAGATTTTGTTAATTTCCTACCGTAAATATATATAAACTTAATTTTTGATTAGTAATGTACATTGTAAAGGATTAATTTGAACAACTTAAAAGGTGATTTTCTCAGTTTTTATTTTTTTTGCACCCTCAGATTCCATATTTTTAAACAGTTGTA
This sequence comes from Cyprinus carpio, assembly GCF_018340385.1. Lineage (NCBI taxonomy): Eukaryota > Metazoa > Chordata > Actinopteri > Cypriniformes > Cyprinidae > Cyprinus > Cyprinus carpio. The sequence goes on along the minus strand of NC_056604.1, from coordinate 10,670,446 downwards.
TCTCGGCCAAATATTGTCCTATCCTAACAAACCATACATCAGTGGAAAGCTTATTTATTTCAGCTTTCAGATTATGTATAAATCTTAAGTATAAATGTATTAAACACTTAAGACTGGTTTTGTGGTCCAGGGTAACGAATATGTTTGCACCCTGTAAAACCTGATAATTTCAGAATACACAAACATTTAACTAACTCAAAGATTAAGTTAATAGTATTACATTTTTTTTATTTTTATATTACACAAGCATGCTAATTAAAATGTAATTGAAATATTGAATAAACTAGCACTGATAAACTATCACTTTCAAGAAATGTGTTCTGAAATATAAACTGTAAAATACTTACCATATGATATTTTAAAGCAGCAAATAACGAGAAGGATGACTTTGCTAGAAGAGACAATGGATAAGTGGCCCATAATTTCAGTTAAATCCAGTCACCAGGTTGTGCTTGTCAGCGAAATGAATCTTAAAATGACCTTCATATAGTCAGAAAATGAATTATACTCGATAGAGAAGCTGTCTTTTAAAATGTCTCGTTTGACCACATAAATCCATGTAGCTACTAGCTAGTGCTTAGTGTGTGGGAGGACGTAGATTATAATCACATCTGTCTGTGATTCTTATCAAGAGTTCTAATGAACAGGGTCAGTGGTGTGCAAAGAAAAGCGTCCCTGTCAAAAACAGGCTTTTGAATGGGCTTCATCTGAACTCAAACACTTAAATGGAACAAATATAATGTTTTTCACAGCAAGCCAGTCTGGCGGGAAATGCACCACCTCATATCTCCCACTAGGAAAGCGTCACATCCATGGATCATACCCCACTTAATCACATTAGTATTATAACTATACTATAACTACAGTATATATAGGAAAGTATCACATCCATGAAACTTCATCAGGGTAGCGCCATATTTAAGTTTTGAAAAGAATGAAGACAAGGCTGTGAGGGATAGATGTACAGTGCGTTCAATGGATTGTACTGTTGTTGAATGTACTAATAGCTCAGCAGCTGAACTTAAGATGACAAAATTTCTTTCTTAAAAAAAAACCCTTTCATTGGACAAAATTTCTTTGAAAGTTAAAATTGTAATAAAATTTTACTTAATACGTGGTATTGTAAAAACGTCTGTCACTCACAGCCTAATATTAATCAGCGTTAAAACCAATATGGCATCTATCTGACTAAAGTCTATAGCTGAATACTATTCACGTCTAAATGTTGTTTAAAGAGCGTTTCATCCAGAAAACATATGTAAGTGTGATCATGTGAAAACCATCTCTTAAAAATTGTTTTATGTTATTTTATATTAAAAACATTTTCTAAATGTCTATTAAATATAAATATAAGGAAATGTATTGCTGATGAGCAAAGTCAAAAAATATCTTTCAGATGAAAACACGTACATCAGACGTCACCACAATGTATATCACAGTTCCGATTATTTAACTCCAGTATATCTTGAAAACTCAAGAAAATCTTAAAAAAACTGAAAATATATTTAATAAATAAGACATTTACACCTCCAATTTTAACCCTTCTGATAGATGATTGAGGAGGAAGCCTACTGTCATGGCGGTAAACATAACTTAAAAATACTGAAAGTACCTTTAATTTGTGGCTGTTTTTTCCCTTTTTAATCAGCAATTATGAACAGACTTTTGGTAAGTAACTTAAAGGGATAGTTCACCCAAAAATAAAAATTCTCTCATTATTTACTCACCCTCAAGTCGTTCCAAACCTGTAAGACCTTCGTTTATCTTCAGAACAAAAATTAAGATATTTTTGATGCATTCCGACAGCTCTTAGACCCTCCAATAGACAGCAAGGGTACTACCTAGATCAAGGTCCAGAAACGTAGTAAGGACATCAGTAAAATAGTCCATGTGACATCAGTAGTTCAACCATAATTTTACGAAGCTACAAGAATACTTTTTGTGCGCGAAGAAAACCAAAAAATAACTACTTTGTTCAACAATTCTTGTTCTCCTTCTCATCCAGTCTGCTGTGGCTTGCCTCCATTTTGGAGAGTATCATGACACATGCACACACTTTTGCTTCATGTAAACAATGCATGCACATTTTTTTTTTTTTTTTTTTTTTTTTTTTCTTTGCGCACAAAAAGTATTCTTGTAGCTTCGTAAAATTACAGTTGAACTACTGATGTCACATGGACTATTTTACTGATGTCCTTACTACGTTTCTGGACCTTGATCTAGGTAGTACCCTTGCTGTCTATGGGAGGATCAAAGAGCTCTTAGAATGCATCAAAAATATCTTAATTTGTGTTCCAAAGATGAACGAAGGTCTTATGGGTTTAGAATGACTAGACGGTGAGTAATTAATGACAGAATTTTCATTTTGGGGTGAACTATCCCTTTAATGTTAGACATTCTCATTATCAGTTCATGCTCTTCAACCATAATTCTAATGAACTAGATATGAACATGGATGTTAAATTACATAAAACAAACAAACAAAAAAAGGCCTGCTTTGGCATTGAAAAACCCAAATAGCCACAGGCCAGTGATACCATTTCTGTATGTAAGATTGACAGTGACCTTGTAGTGAGACAAATACCAATCAAAATACTACAAATAAACATGAATGTCAGTGTGAACTATAAAAACAGATAAAAGCAAATAAAAATTTAGTTTGAATCATTTTATTTATACTGTAGGTTTGGGGAGACCAACATACTCTCTCCTGATGAGCATTTTAGCTTCATCCAGTTGGTACATGGATGTCTGGTTGGTTACTGTGGGTTAAATTCTTTAATGCAAGTGAAATACAGATTAATGTAAACACTGAAAGAGAAAGCTGTTGAAACCCAGGTCATATATCATATCTGCAACCATGCAAGAGGCAGGACCACAGATACAGATGTATGTATTTCTAGACTGCACCGGATTGCATTTGACCCAAATCTCTGCTTCTTGAAAAAGTGGCAGGCCCCCACTCTCCCACGACACTAGATTCAATGATCTGGTCTGGACTGAGTAACTGGTCATGACCGCAAATCTCCTCGCTGCAGTGCAAGTGCTGTTTGTTGGAAAACTTTTGCACAAAGGAAACAATCCAAAATTCCAAAATATCTGGTCTAAATGCGACACAAATGTACAATTGAGACAAATTCAAACTAAGACTTAATAAACCACTACATTTTATAAGGCTTTAAGAGATACAAGCTTAATTCTTGAATATCTGGTTTATATATAAGAACCTAAATGGGCGGTCAGTACAATTATTAATTTTGTGCAAATCATTGGGGGGACCAAAGCTTTACGAATACAGCTGACCCACATGCTTATTTTACGTTTACTCCCCTGGCTGGAAGGTAACCTTACCTAACAGCCATAGCATGAGAAGCATTACGTGTCCAGTGGAAGCGATCCAACCCACAATGTGCTAAAACTCCAAATCTGAATTAACATACTTCTGTTAATGAATTATCAATTCACCTTTTTTGGGATGCACTGCTGCTCTATGGTATACTGTTATACAGTATATAAGATTAATTTCCATGAATGGAGGGATTTTACAAAGACATACAGTGTACAGGAAAACAAGCTTTCTCTCTTTCGCATTCAGACTCCAAACAAGTGCAGACAAACTTCTGTGTAGTTCATAAAACAGATACCAGTGAGGATCAGTTCAGGGACTCGGCAGCCTGTTAGGAGGGAAATTGCCAGATCCAACAGTCTTTAAGAACAAGCTGTAGCTTTAAAACACAACGTGAACTTGTTGTTATGTGAGAGTCCGTCTGCTTGTCACCTGTAACTTTTCTTCCCTCTGCACATCCCACACTTCACAGCCACCAGAAGCGTATGTATACGATCAGCATGATGAAGAAGACTCCACCCGCAGCTAGCTTAGCGTACGTGGAGCGAGTGTTCAGGTATTTAGCATCACTTCTGTATTTCTTGGACAGGCTGGACAAGTTGCTGGCCTTCGAGTCCAATGCTGAGAAAAAACATGTTACATCTTTTTCACAAAAAGATGTTACAAATATGTTAAAAAGGAAAAAAGTTCACAAGAAGTATTTACCAGATAAGGCCTCCCCCCTTTGCAGAACTTCTTCTATGTTGGCCACCATGATTCTCTGTACATCCTGTAGCTCTGTGTTGATGTTGCTCAGGTTCCTGCGTGCTCTGCTGTCGATGTATGATTTTTTGGTCTTCTGAATATATGTATCTTTGGACAGGCAGTAAAACAGAATTACAAGCTTGTCTCTTGATGGGAGGTAAATGAAACTCTGGTTATTGAGAGAGTGAGGGCTCTTACCAAACTCTATGAAGGAGTAGGGCCTGGAGACCGTGGGCACCTTCTTTCCATGTTGTTCATGAAACTCTGCTTGCAGATCTTCGAGATAAGCAAAGGTTAGCTTTTTAGGAAACCCGGCCTCACAGAGCACCAGATAGCAAACACCTTTCTCTATGACGTAGCTTTGAAAAAAGGTGAGAAGAAATCTTTTATTAGCCATGCGTTTCCTCGATCACATATTTTTGTGTGTAAAACTAGAACTAAAATGTACTGTGATTTTGAAATCAATTAACTCACCTTCTTATGATCAATAATTTTATGATTTTAGCTGTAGTGTACAGTGAACTTACTGAAAGGCCATTGATCCAGCCTCTAAGGTGCATCGGTTTGGACTCTGTTCGTTTAATTTGCGGAAGAGCTGTTTGGCTTGGCTCTGATATTGCTGGAGATCTCGACCCATCTGAGAACAAAAGTGCAAATTTATTAGATAAAAACACAGTCACTCTTACTCTGATACTTTTGATTCAGTCCTCTTCAGAGGGATTTTACAAAGCTAAAGGTGAACAAACCTTTTCACTTGCCTTCATCACAAAATGAAAAAACGAAAACAAATAAAACCTAAACCAAAATAAAGTTACAAATGTAAAAAAAATAAAACTCACCGGCAACTAAAGTCACATTAACACTATTCAGAGTAATTCTAGGGAAGCGTTTTCCTTTACTTCTTTCAAATCTACCAAAGCCCAAAACTTTGTCTTGATCCTCTAAACATCAACAATTATTTCATTAAAAATTAAAAATGAAACATAGGAAATTGTTATCAAGTTGTTTTGTGTCAGTTACAATCACCTGCTCATTTTTTATGGAAAATATGGAAGAAATGTATCATCTTAACTACAATACAATAACAATACAACAACAAAACAAACTTCACTATTTAAAAAAAAAAAAAAAGATTACATTTAGTATAGTGGGAAGACAAATGGTGTGAGTTCAAATCATGACAGAAGAGGGCGCTGTAACTGATCAAAAAGATGCGAATCCATCTAATGAAGCCTCTCTCTGTGTGACCAATTACATCTTTCACACCGAGAATAAACGATATGGAAGAAAATATAATAGCTCAAGATTTACTACGCTGTTAGATTCCAAATAAAACATTTCAAATTAATGTAAATACTCCAACATACGTCTAATAACTGTAATTTGATTTAATAAAGGTCAGATTAAAGCAGCTTTTGCTGTTGTGGATTGCAAATCCAGATAACTAGACACTTTTAGAAGTAAACGTAATGCTCATTGATATTGCTCATTGATTTATTACGTTTACAGTACGCATAGGCCTAAAGTAAATGATAAAACATACAGATATCACTGAGCTCTTACCTGCTCGTCCTCCTGCATTGAAGCCGCCAGCGGCAATCCGTCCGCCAGCCGCGCGATCATTGTCAGCAGCACCATTTCGCTGTAATGTCAAATTTACCCACAGCAGGTGTATACGAAGCAGTTAATAGCTGTAATGTGTCTGTGTCTGGATTACAGCTTCACAACACTCCCCCGTACGCTGAGCTGGCCGGAAATACGTGCATATTTGGCGTCACTGTATTATTGTCCCGCAGGGTTTTACTTTTTAAAACCACTATCATTGGTTCCGCATGTGAATGGGGATTAGATATTGTTATATACTGACTCTGAAGGACAGAAATTAATGAAAATTATTTCGTTTTGAGTCATTTATTCGATATTTTACCGGGGACAGTTGTTTTCACCAGTTTAGCAGGTATAACGTCCTATTTTAACAAGAGTAGACGCATATCTTGTTGTCAGCTGTCCACAATGGAATATTTATTTATACAAGTTACATAAATATATTTACATACGTTTCTGGACATAAAATAACTCAAATAAAAGTAATGTAAACTGATTGATCTGTGTGCCTATTTTGCGTCAGCCCCACAAAATCAAAGAGGGCCTAAGCTTAAATTTTAATTAAAGCAACAACACTATTTAAAAACTGTGGTCCTTATGATTTCTGATCCCCCTCGAAGATCAAATCAGTTGTTCTTTAACATTATGTTTGGTCAGGACAGTTACTGGAGACAGATGCGGCCGGTGCACAGAGTAGACACTAAATAGCAGCATTTTGGACAGAGACCCAGGAATAAAGAACTAGTGGCTTTTCTGTACCAGACACAAAAACAAAACAAAAATGTATTGATAACAACGTGAGATGTTATGCAAGTAATTTAAAGGATATCCACACTATGTGTCCAGTTAAAGAAAAACAGTCTCTAATTTGTAGTCAGGCATCTTTTTTTTTTTACAGGAAATGTGGTCATGACCTGAATATTAAAGAGCTGAGGTGTCTGTTTCAGACACAGTTTAGTTCTCTTTACTTGTATTCTTACGGGAAGGAAATTGCTAATGTTGTTTCTGCTGCTGCCGCTGATAAATTGTCATGTCCTGTGAAATACTGTGCTTGTTTCAGTCAAAAAGTGGAGTCAGCTGTAGAACAACTGATTAGGTGATGATAGTGCAGTCTCAGATGTGTCCTGCTGAGACAGTAGTGAAACATTAACCATACCCCTCCTACACTGTTTTCCACACAAACAGGTATTTAAGACCAAAAATCAGTAGGCCTACATAAAAAGAAATCAGACTTAATTTCATTCAAATGTTTTTAAAGATCTAAAAAAAAATGTAATGTTATATACGATTTCTGTTTATGGGAGATTATGAAATTAAACTAAAAGACAAAGGAGGCAGGAACATTTCATCCACTTTAAAGGTATGATTGGTTCCATGTCTTTCTACCAGATTCCCACCACAGGCTTGAACAGGGGGGAATACAGATAACAGTGGGCAATGCCAATGACATAACAGCATTATGACAGCTGGATTAATCAGACAACAAGTGAGATACATTCTTTGTCTTTTAAATTTCTCAGTTTCTAGGCCGGGGGTGTCCAAACTTGGCCCTAAAGGGCCACTGTCCTACAGAGTTTACCTCCAGTTTGCCTCAGCACATCTGCCTGGAAGTTTCTAGTATGTTTAGTGAGACCTTGATTAGCTGGTTCAAGTGTGTTTTATTGCAGCTGAAGTTCTCTGCAAGACAGTGGCCCTCCAGAAGCAGGACTGGACACCTCTGTTCTAGGGCTCTCTAACAGCCCAAATAAAAATTGGAAAGGCAGAAGAAAATAAGGTAATGCCAAACAATAATACTAATAATAAAAATAAATAAATAATCACTGACTAGATAGACAAAGTGGTTAGATTCCAGGCTACTATGAGGCCAAATAAGAACTTCAAATCAGGGTCTTGCATTCAATAATGTATAATAATTTTTATTAATTCCATTTCAACATACAAAAATGTCCCTTTTTGAGCAGTTTTCTGCAAACATGGGAAACTCAGAGATTATAACAGTGTGGTGGATGTGATTTTCCACAAAACATTTAGTGTCCATAGACAAAAGCACCAACATTTGAATAGAATCTGAAAAGAACTCATTCTGTTATCTAAATATTATTAAGAGTATATCTAAAATATCCCTTCCAGAGAAATGGATTTTGTGATGCATGTCATAGTGATGATGATTTTCATCCAAAATTACTTACAAGTGCACTTGCTGTGAGTAAAACCATTTGTCACATAGAAATACTTTTGTAAGTGTCTTGCCCAAGGGCACAGTGGTGACATGGCTGGTCCAGCAACCACTGCCTCAGCAGCCTGGATAGTTAACAATTACATCAACATCAGTTAAAAGAAGGTAATCAATACAGTACTAAAGAATAGAAAACAGAACTAAAATTACTTTATATGTGTATGCTTTTTAACACAAAAGACAAGAACAAACAAATCATGCAAAACTCATAAAGCATTTAGGTATACAACATCCAGTATATCATGGTGTGAATAAATCTGTAACACTGAGGATTATGTAACTCTGTTGGGTAATTCAAGTAGGTTTACCAAAATTTCTTGTTTCATTTTAATGTTATTAATTAGAGAAAACAAAATGCTAAATGTGTTGACAACAAAAAACGAAACATTAATAAGGTAAAGCAAGTATAAAGTATGAAAAAAAGGTACAGTACATATACTGTAGTGTAAAAAATGTGGTACCGTTTACAGCTCACTAACAACACAAATGATTTGTTTGGAGTTTCAGGTAGGTTCAATGAAATGCCTTTCATTTTAATGTCCCTGAGAGAAGTCCTTGATTTTCTGTGCTATAGCCTGGGCCTTTGAGACAGGACATTGCAGCAGCGGGAGTCGAGGAGGACCCATTGCTAGCCCTGACACTTTGAGATCAGTAAGTTTTTTTTAAAGAAATTTTATTTAGCATGGATGGATTAAATAGGTCAAAAAATAAACTTCCTTGCAATAATATGCACAAGAAAATTAATTAAATAGGTCACAAATTACACCTTTGAGATCAGTAAGTTTTTTTTTTTAAAGAATATTTTTTTAGCAAGGATGGATTGAATAGGTCACAAATTACAGTAAAGACATTTTATTATCTTACAAAATATTCTAGGGGTGCACGATAAATATCGGCCGATAATTAATTAAAACCACCCAAAACCACACACATCCTGACATAACTGACAAGCTGCGCAAGTCCATGTACATTATCAGCACTGATTTGCACAGCTTGTCAGTTAACAACGGCTCTGTGTAGTAACAGCTGCTCTGTGTGAAATTACGCACCTGATGGAATTTACTGCTGATTAGAGAACTGGCTTTACTGACGAGATACGCATTAATTATCGGCCGATATTTAAAATATTTTAAACTTTCTATTCATCGAAAAATAACCACTGTTTCAACATAAATATTATAAGTGGCAACATTTCGACATTTTTGACACTTTGAAAAAAATGTTTCAGCAATTCAGCAATGACTTCTGAAGGATCATGTGACATGGAAGACTGGAGTAATTGCTGCTGAAAATTCAGCTTTACCATCACAGAAATGAAATACATTTAGAAATATATAAAAATACAGAACAATTATTTTTAAATTGTAATAAAATTTCACAGTATTCCTGTTTTTACTGTATTTTAATCAAATACATGTAGCCTTGGTAAGCATAAGAGACTTCTTTCAAAAAGAAATCCAAACATTTGAAAGGTAATGTATGTGGAAAACAATCAACTCACCAAGGTTCTTAGCAAATGTGATAACCTCCATAAATTCAAACTGTAAACAGAAAATCAAATCATTAATTTCTGTAGTTAAAAACATGCTGATAAAATAAAGTCCAAAAGCATCACCAAATGAGAATTACACATGCAAAATGGGATGGAGGATGTACCTGCAGTGCTCTGGTCTGCATGTGGTTGCCATTATCAAAAGCAGCAAGCATCTGGTTCACTCTGCATCCGAGGTAGTTATATGTGCTGCAGAGGACAGAGAGCATTGCATGGTCTTCAGTAAAATAATAAGGAAAGGAAAGAATGTGACATGTGGCCAAGTATGGTGTCCCTTACTCTGAATTTGTGCTCTGCATTTCAAAATGAAAATTTGCTGAAATCGCCATCCAGGATGTAGATGGCGAAAGTATTTTTTGCATGAACTATTCCTTTAAAATAATAATGTAATACAAAACTTAGGTTACACTACTCCCAACAACCAAATCAGTCACTAAATAACAGAATGCAAGAACCAAATCTGCACCACAGCAGGAAAAACAGTAAAAGGTCATGAATTCATTACAACTGAGGCCAGATAAAGAGTTCCAGGATGGCATGATGCAGGCACTCACCTCCCTACTGCTCCATGAACACCTAGTACCAAAGCTCCCAAGAGTTGCTGCGAAACAAAGTTTCAAGCAAAATATATAAAATTAAAACCACATTATTTCAATGTTAGACTAGCAGAAAAAAATACAGTAGATGAATGAGTGAGGGGATTGTATACCTCATCTATTCCAAACATGACAGACCAGTTATGGGACTGACTGTAACAGACACACTGCCCGAGATCCCTCAAGTCAGTCCCAGTGTATTTCACTCCCTGAAATGAGGGGATCATCCGCTCTATCCCATTTAGCACATCAGCTGCATCCACTGAAAAATAAAGGAAAAAAAGATACTGGACTACAGGAGTATGTGTGAATCTGTCACATTCTGTACTGTGCAGTTCTAAAGAATTTACAGTGAGTGTTTTTACTGCCAGTAATGATGACATGTGGGAGCTGCACTTACATGCAACACCAGTCATGCCTGGAATATGATAATAATACATCGGAAGATCTGGAGCATAGGTGCTCACTTCTTTTAGGTACAACCTCAATGCATCTGTGAAAAGAGGGAGAGCAATTAAAAGCACTGTTGGAAATATAAACAACAAAATAATAATAATGCAGTGTTTAGGAAAATGGGGTTTAAACCTGCATTAATGGGTTTGAAATAGGAAGGAGAGATTACTGCTATGCCATCAGCACCTATACTGGCGGCATGCCGAGCCTGAGGAAAAGTAAAAAACCCACACAGCAACAAAATAACAAACAAACAAATAATCAACAAACTCTTAAACACCAAATGATAAAAAACAAATGAAAAAAAAACAAATGATACAAAATCTATCATGAAAAGACCCATTTAAAAAAAAGCCAAGTAAAAATGCAGTTAATGCGTGTTAATAAAAGGGATTGTGAAAGAGTGCACTCACCAGTTCTTGAGAGTCTTTTATACTCATGCAGCCAACATGAACAATCACTTGCTCAAGCCTTAACACACACATAAAAGAAATGAAACCTCTGCCAATGGATACTTTTATAAGGAAAAAAAATCAATAAAGCTATAATTTCGGATGTTTCTTTAACTTTGCACACTTTGGGCCTCGTGAACTTTAAGAAAAGTTTTTTTTTTTTTTGCCATTTTTCCTGAAACATCATTAACATATTTTATATCATTAAAATATTTGTCTGTTAACATTTTGTCAAGATTAACAACCCTTGTCCCCTTAGACATTTTTACTGTCCATAGCTGAATAAACACTATAAATGTGCAATAACTCACTTGGCCTTTCCATGTTGGCACCAAGCTGCAGCAAGCTGCTTCCTTTCGTCCACAGTTAGAGAAAAGCCCTCACCTGTTGTGCCGTTAACTACCAAAAACAAGGTGGTTTAGGTTACAAATAATATAAATGAGAAAAACAGGTTGCCTTATTCCCCAAAAATTTTAATTAAATGCATAGACTTGACTTACTAAACACACTCTTGACATTCTGCTTCTCTATTAAGTAATCAATGTATGGTCCAATTACAGAGAGATTGATCTCCCTGGGGAAAAAAAAACAGCAAAGAAGAACAGATCAGTGACCAGACCACTGCACCTCAGGCAAATGATTCTGTAATACTTTTATTGAGAAATGAAATATTTTACCCTTCTGCAGTGAGTGGTGTGAATGTAGCTGCCACGAGCCCAGTGAGCTTTTTTACGCTTCTAGACATCTGTGCATAGATTCACAACAACATTGAGAAAACGTCAATCACGTAAGCCTACTGAGCCTTGTTTAGGAATCCGGTTTTAAATGGCCCTGAAAAGTCTCAAGTTCTGTTTTCTTTCTCTATCTCACAACATAATTATTAAACTTGGCCGACCAACTACATTTGAATTAATTCCAGACATAAAAGACAATCTCTTACCTTCTCTCTCATTCGCTAAAAGCGTTTAAAGAGCTCGGGCTGTGTTCTCTTGACAGTCACCTGACTGTCTGCCTTTTGTTCCGTGCGAGTGTGTGAATGACGTCACTGCAGAAGACAATCATGTGATGCGTGCTTAACAGGAAGCGTGCGCAGACTTGTTGCTACATCTTGAAAAGTAAAATATGTGATAAATCAGGCAGTTACTTTATTTAGAGGACGTTTAATGCATTACATTAAGAAATATGTTGTAATGAATACATTCAGTGTGGTGGGATTTCATTCTTTACATTTAATAAAATCTTCACTTTCACCTAGTTATGAAACATCTGCATTCTAGTTATAAAATCATTCATGTCACGTGAGAGAGACATTGCGGCTGGAGCATATTGCTTACTGGAGTAATAAATTATGTAAACTGGAAAAAAAAATCGTTTAAACAGCATAAATATCTAGTAAATAAATTTAATTCACAATTATATTACATAGTAATTACCAATATAAAATAAAAAGCAAACTCAAACACACATATACAAAATGTAATCTTTGTAAGGTGCATGACAAAGGATATTAGTATCGTATTAATATTTAACTCACAGATTCTTTTAAGATTCTTTATTATTCATGTTTTTAATTTTATTATATTTAAATGTTTTATATTTTATGTTTTTTATATAGTATTTTTTCATTTTCTTTTGTTCTGAAATAATTAATAAATTTTGATAATTTTTGGAACAATATCACTATTTCCTTAGTCTCGTGGGGTGATTTTTATAGGTAGAATTTTACGTATAAGCACACAACTAAATAATTTTTTCACATTTTAATATAATTTGACATTAAATTAATCACACTAAAGAAGAAATATAACACATAAATACTGTATTTTTTATTTATATTTTTTTTAAATATTTTTTACACGTGTACTCAAACTCAGACATACAAAGTGTACTTTTAGTAAGTTGCATTACTACTACTTCTAATAATAGTAATAATAATAATAATAATAATTTATTGTTTTTTTATTCTGTTTTATATATATATATATATATATATATATATATATATATATATATATATATATATATGCTTGCTTTATATTTAATTTAATTTTTCTTTTCTTTTCTTTTCTTTTCTTTTCTTTTCTTTTCTTTTCTTTTCTTTTCTTTTCTTTTCTTTTCTTTTCTTTTCTTTTCTTTTCTGCTTTTCTTTTCTTTGTTGTAAAATCAAAACGCTCGAAAGGCATGCTGGGAGCTGTAGTTTTTGCACTACATTGTTTACGGGGCGTATTCCCGGATGCGGATGTTGACGTCCTCCTATGATCTGTCGTAAGACGGGTGATCGTCATCATTCACTCGGCGATTCTGAGAGAGAGACGTCTGGCCCTTTGTATTACACCTGCCGTAAAATCACTATTAAACGGAATATTTTTTATTTGTCGGAATCGGAGAGCTAAATGGACCTTCTAATCACTCATGGATGATCGAAGAACAGATTTAAGATGGTCTTTCCGCTAGTTTCAGCAGTGTTTCTGCCTCAATAACATATGTCCAGTAGTGCCGAACTGTCATCGACGGGTTAGCCGGCGAGCTAAACACAAAAGCGTGACGGGTTAATAAATCTTTTTTTTTTTTTTATCGTATCGTCTTGACAACAACATTTCGCTGGGTATTTTTATTATTGAATAACACCGCAGCGTTTTCTACATGGTTTAAACTTGTTTTTAGTATCACGAAGATGGCACTGGGACACGCATACTATTTATCTAATTGTTATCAGTTTTAATAGGATCAGTACGATGCTGTCTCTCCTTCTTTCTGAGGATGTAAACTGCTGATCGTGTCACCCATGGTGATGGTTGCTATTAGTGAAGAAACATTTTTTTCCATGGCCCCATCTGGAGCTCCTCTCGAGCCTGTCTCTGCTGGGGATCTGCAGTGATGTAGTTTTGTTGTTGTTTTGTAGGTGATGAGAGTAGCATGCAGACGTGTCACATGGGTGCCAACGTGTTATCAAGGTGACAGGCAGGTGAGACAACAGCAATTGTCTGAGTGATACAAACGAGAAGACTTTTGAGGAAAATTTGACTTGATCGTTCTTTCTTCCTTAGTCAATTTGTAATTGACACTAGAAGCATCTCATAAATGCAAGAGCTGCATTCATCCAAGTGAGACGTTCAGATAAGAACAGGAACTGTAAAGTTATTGAGCTGGAACAGTGAATGTATTCAAATGCTGTGGGTGTTACTAAATCGTCCCTGCATTATGTTTTTTGACATTAAATTTGAAAATGATGGACCGGAGGTGGATGAACTCTAACGTGTTGCTAAATAAACACATCTAAGACAGGAAAAGTTGACTCATAGACACCTGCCTAAGGTGTCTTCATCTTCGTGAAGTCCATTGTGAAACCAGTGGATGTGAGCCATGTGGATGCTTCATTCTGCAACAATGTTGCCTGCTTTTTTGCTGCTGTTTCTTATGAGAACCTCCAACAGTTTGTCGGAAACCATGAGTAGAGATGAGAAGAGTAAACTGAGGTATGGGTCTGTGTGAGGAAACACAAAATTATGACTTGCTTGCTGGATGATTCAGAAAGTTTTTCTTTATTTGACAAATGTCTTTGCTTCTCAGGAACCAAGTGCTGGAAATGTTTGACCACGCTTATCAAAACTACATGGTATGTACACAGTGACTGATAACTTTCTTTGTTAACAGTTGGGTACAAGGAAATTTTAATGCTACTGTTCCAGTCTCTTATGCTTACCAAGGCTGCATTCATTTGTACATACATACAGTAAAAACAGTAATAATGTGAAATATTATTATAAACTTAAAATAAATGTTTTCTATTTTAACATATTTTTTATAAAATATTCCTGTGGTGAAAAAGCTGAATTTTCAGCAACCATTACTCCAGTCTTCAGCGTTACGAATCATTGTAATATGCTGATTTGGTGCTCTAGAAACATTTCTTCTGTTATCAATGTTAAACAGTTGTGCTACTTAATATTTTTGTGGAGACTGTGATACTAAAGAAATCTTTTATAACATTATAAATCTTTAACAATAAAATTATAAAAATCTAAAAAAAAAAACACTGACTTTATATATTATTGATTTAAAAAAAATCTTACAGTCAAACTTTAAACAAAAAAAAAAAATCTTCTCAGTAGCAAAAATTACGTACCATAGGTTTAGGGATTGGTTTATTTTTAGTTGTATATAATTATGCATGATTTATTGCTACTAGTATGAATTTAGTAATAAAGTAATTACTGTAAATTAACACTGTATGCAGGTGTTACACTATATATCTCTCCTATAAAAAACAAAAAAAAAATTTATAATTAATTTTTTTTTTTTCTGCTCCATACAATGAAATACAGTCAAGTGTTGTTTTGGACTCCACTGACTTTCATTATATGGACAAAAACAGTTGAAATGTTCTTTTAAATATCTTCAAGTTCCACAGAATAAATAAAGTCATATCAATCTGGACATGAATGTGAGTAAATGAAGCAAGAATTTTTATTTAGATTAGCCGTTAACATCACTGGTTTGCCAATAAATGTTCCTAAACAGTGAAAAATAGTCCCCAGAAGCCTCTGTTATGCCCAGAAGTGTCTCCAAGCATGTTGGAAACATAAGATGTATGAAACGGAATGTGGAAACCTGCAGTTAAAAAGAAAAACGTGCACAGAAGGATGGCGAGGATAGGGGAGGCAGATTAATGTTTGAGAGAACAGCATTATAATTAAAATCTGCCTGATTTCATCGCTTTTCATCTCTGTTTTGACAGGACCATGCCTACCCCGCAGATGAGCTGATGCCTTTGACTTGCCGTGGGAGAGTACGTGGACTTGAGCCCAGTCGAGGGGATATAGATGATGCCCTGGGGAAGTAAGTCTGTTGGAGAGAAAATAAAGATGTAGAAATAGAGGTGTAGAAATTTCTTTTTATTTAGTTCTTTTTAAAGAAAGACAGAGATGAAAACATGTTTTCCTGTTCCTTCAGGTTTTCCCTCACTCTCATTGACACTCTTGACACTCTTGCAGTGAGTAACATCTCAAACAGAACTTGAAACTGCATACAAACACTCATATGTATAGTCAAACCCAGGGTTGTTTGCTCATGACCTGTTCTGACACCTCACAGCTGTTAAATAAGACGGTGGAGTTCGAGGAGGCGGTGAGGAGAGTGGTGGCGGATGTACGGTTGGATAATGACATTGTGGTGTCCGTATTTGAGACCAACATCCGGGTGCTGGGGTGAGTAAGGCATCTGTCAGAGTAAAAGACTACATTTTTGAACCCAGAGTAAATTTAGAACTTTACTGTTCTCCATAGTGGACTACTGGGAGGCCATTCCATGGCTGTCATGTTGAAAGAAAGTGGCCGAATGGTCTGGTACCAGGATGAGCTGCTGCACATGGCCAAAGATCTTGGACTCAGACTGCTACCTGCATTTAACACCAGCAGTGGCCTGCCTTATCCTAGAGTG
Organism: Cyprinus carpio; assembly: GCF_018340385.1. Lineage (NCBI taxonomy): Eukaryota > Metazoa > Chordata > Actinopteri > Cypriniformes > Cyprinidae > Cyprinus > Cyprinus carpio. The sequence continues at coordinate 10,654,023 of NC_056604.1, read as the reverse complement.
AGTAATTGCACACATTTACATGCATTGCGTATACAATATGAATGATCAAAATCATCCCTGGAATGGAAATATGTCCCTCTTCAAGTCTTTTTAGACATGCTATGGTCTTGCTCAGAACATTAATCTCTCTTTTTTAGAGCATTAATTCTCTTGTTTTGAATCACTTTTGAATCTGCTGTTCTGATCGCAGCAGTGCTTTGTTGAAGTCTGGCTTAGGGAAATGAACTGTGTGACTTCCACCAATGGCTGCACAATCTCATTATCAGCATGACCACCCCTTTCCCAGTTGCTGTTAGTTCATTATACAGACATGCAGTTTTGCTGTATACTCACATTCACAGAACTTATTGCTGACAACTCTGGAATACCTGATTATGGTGACGCATTGCTGCCACACACATATAATTTTTTCCACTCAATTATGTGGTAATAGCGAGATGTTATGTCGTTTTAACGACATCTTTGCTCGTTAAAATAACATATTTTCTCGTAAAAAAGAGGTATGTCATTAAAACTACATAATTATCTTGTTAAAACGACATATTGTCTCGTAATAACAAGATGTTTTCTCGTTAAATAGACATATTTTCTCGTAATAATGAGATGTTATGTCGTTAAAACTGTATAATTACTTCGTTAAAAGGACATCTTTTCTCGTTAAAATGACATTTTCTCATAATAACGAGATGTTATGTCGTTAAAACTATATAATTATCTTGTTAAAAGGACATCTTCTCTCGTTAAAATGAAATTTTTTTCCGTAATAATGACATATTATATCATAAAAATATGTTTTCCCATTATTATAGATATATGGTACACTATGTGAGCGAGCTAAGGGACTGTTCCCATTGCTGTCGCCACAGTCCTGACACGAGGATCTGCATGCTGCTTAAGTTATTGAAATACACTGTTTTAAATGTATTTTAATATAATGGTTTTAATTGTATCTTTATTGGGATTAATCTCCAATCTGTCTAGTGCTATCCAATAACTGCACTCAGAGCCATTGGATATGACTTATTAGATCAAAGCAGTTATTTTCGAATAATCAACTCTGGGCTTGAAATAGCTCAGAATGACTGACGTTTGATTTAACAAATCGAAATACGAACAAGAAGAAATATAGAGATTTTATAATAATAGCTTATAGTTAATAATAATAGATTGCTACTTGAAAAAAAAAATGCTGTTTATTTTTGATTTTCTATCTATTAAAAGGTCCTGAAAAAATGTTGAAATTGCAGTTTTTATGAAAACAGGCATCTAAATATTTTCAACATGAAAAAGAAAAATGTTACTTAAGCGCTAAAATGATTATGTGACTTTGAAGACAGAAGTAATGGCCATCACAGGAACAAAATTACATTTTAAAACCTATTAAAATGCAAAATATGAATTTTTAAATCATAATAGTATTTTACATTATTACTCGTTTTACTGTATTTTTGATATCCAAAATTTGTGATCATGCATTTACAGGTGAACCTGCGTTATGGAGTCCGTGGACCTGAGACCCGTACAGGCACCGAAACGGACACCTGCACTGCCTGTGCTGGGACAATCATTCTAGAATTTGCAGCCTTGAGCCGCTTTACTGGGGACCCCACATTTGAGGTAAAATAGCTTAATGTTGGAAATGTGAACAAATGTCACACTTTTGTTAAGTTTTTCATATAACATTCAGAAATGTCCTTACATAATCTCCAGATAAATATTTATTTTTAGGGTACAGAGAAATGTTTGAAAACCTTGCGTTTTGTATAATTCATGTTGACTAGAGCACTTAAGGTCACCAAGCTAGTAGAAATACTGATGTGATTGTTATGTAACAAACTAACAATGAAGCACTGACATCATTTTAGCCTGAAGTATTGATTCCTGGAATGTTTGTACACACTGTCTAAAAATTATCACACAGATCTCTTATGACATAACTGTACCATCTGTAAGACAAAGACAACATTAGCGTGACTCGTTGTGAACTATGAAAAGTATTATGAAGTCAGGAATGTTGTGAAAGAGGCTTACGATGACTAAATCTATTGAAGTATTTAAGGTGTTGGTGTACTGTTGTATTGTTTACAGGCTCATGCGAGAAGAGCTCTTGACTTCCTTTGGGAAAAGAGACAGAGGCACAGTAATCTAGTGGGAACAACCATCAATATCCACTCAGGAGAGTGGGTCCGCAGGGGTGAGACTGAATCATACCCAACAACCCACCCAAGACATGAAACAAATGTGCTTATATACGGACAAATTAGGGAAACATCAAGTCTGAATCATGATGTTTTTTGTAATTGTTCCCTTAACAGACAGCGGAGTTGGGGCAGGCATAGATTCCTATTATGAGTACTTAATGAAGGCTTATATATTACTTGGGGATGATCGATTTCTGCAGCGCTTTAACACTGTGAGTATCTGTCATTCTTTTGTTAAAGTCATTATAATCCTGTAATAGCTTGCAGTGCCACTGAAATGAATCTCCTTTTCAGTTTGCACAACCAAGTGGTCTTATTTTTCAACCCATTTTTTCCACACATCTGTCATATTTAGACAATTTTGGAAATCCAATCAATCCCAGATGGAGACCTTTTTTACTCTTACTGTAAATGGGTATCAAACTCAATATTCATATTGACTTTGAAGAGACTCCATTCACTTTCATAATTTCATATGCATGTGTATGTTTAGACTTTTTGTCTTGTGTACTATTTTTTTCTGTTTATTTTAGTAGGCTGGAGTAGGTTGTGTCTTTTAACATTATGATTTATTTAAAAAATTATAATAACACATTTATTAGTTCATAATAATTTATAATTAATATTTTTAATAATGTATTATTTGTTTATTTTAGTAGGCTGGAGTAGTTTGTATATTTTAGCATTTTATTTATTATTTGTATATATTTTTTAGACATTATATTAATATTATAATTGTATTTATTTTATAATTGATCATTATTCACAACAAAAGCCCTGGAACGTGACATTATATCTTCCAAAAAAATTTTAATACTTTTTCTAGTGTGACTCTCATTTTAGTTTTGTCTGCTATGATATAGCAGGTTTCTTTATCTCGTCTGTATTCATGAATTGTGTTTGCTTGGCATGTATTTCAGCACTATGCATCCATTATGAAGTATATTAGCCAACCTCCTCTGCTACTGGACGTCCACATCCACAAACCCCTGCTGCCAGCTCGCACCTGGATGGACTCCTTGCTTGCCTTTTTCCCTGGATTGCAGGTGAGTAATCAGTAATCAGTCTTGTTTTCATTCATCATGAAAATCCAAATGTAGGAGCTCTGCTCCCTTCTGCTCATTGCAGGTGTTAAAGGGGGATATCCAGCCAGCCATAGAGACGCATGAAATGCTTTATCAGGTTACCAAGAAGCACAACTTCCTCCCTGAGGTAGAACCTCTTTTCTGTTGTCTGTCTTTTCAATTTCTTCAATGTCTGTGGTTTACAAACTCTTCTTGACTTTGGCCCACCCCCTCACGTACTGTCTCGCCAGGCCTTCACCACTGATTTCAGGGTTCACTGGGCTCAGCATCCCCTCCGGCCAGAGTTTGCAGAAAGCACCTACTTCCTCTACAAGGTACAGAGGTGTCACTGAGTTCTCAACTAAATCTCAATACAACATCTCCTTCACTCTCATAATTTTCCTTCTCTTCAACTTGCAAATGTGACCTCCTTCACGCTGCACTGCCCCTGCTGTAGTGCATTCGACCATGTACTTTAATGTTGTTAACCACTGAGACAATCCAAATGCTTCATTTCCTCTGAAGCAACCAGAGATCCATATTACCTGGAGGTGGGCCGTACCATACTGGAGAACCTGAACCGGTTCGCTCGGGTTCCCTGTGGCTTCGCTGCTATGAAGGATGTGAGGACAGGGAGTCACGAGGACCGGTAAGAGCAGGAGTTTGTGGGTAGCTAAAGAGGATGTTGGTTCGTATAAAATATTTTTGTACAAATAGTTTGAGAAGATTTTGTGAAGGGAGTGTTTATGAGTAAAGAGTGGGCGATAGGCTGTCTCATGGAACATTTAATTCACTTCATCAGCATGGACTCGTTTTTCCTGGCGGAGATGTTTAAGTACCTGTTCCTGTTGTTTGCTGAGGAGGAGGATTTGCATTTTAATGTGGAGGACTACGTCTTTACCACAGAAGCTCATCTGTTGCCTCTTTCCCTCTCCACTGCTTCAAACTCACAGGCGCCCCCTTTGGTAAACAATATGGTACTGCACATCAGCGCCATAGCAGTTTTTACTGTTTGTGTACCTCTTTAAATCTATCAAATGTTGATATACTATCTCTCTGTCACCCCAGGCTGGAGAAGAGCTTGATGACTCAAATTTTGAGTGGACTTGCCCTAACACCCGCCTACTCTTTCCTGATCCCGCCTTCCCACGCAATCTCCGCGAACCAATTAAGAGCGCGGTGGATAACAGTTGTCCGCGCCCAACCACTCATCGGTGAGAAAGTGATATAACCAGCTGGTCTATGTTTAAATAGCAATTTACATAATTTTATATTATAGAAATGAGATGTATAATTAGCATTACGTATAGTTACAGCTATAATATCAGATGCTCTATTTTAAAATAATTTTTATCAAAAAAACTATTAAAACTAATTAAAATTATAGGACATTTTCAAGAAGATATTTAATGTTTTCTTTTCATCTGTCTTTTAGCAGAGAACCTGGTATGGGACGTCCTCCTCTTAGGGCACAAGACTTCATGGCCAATAACCCTGAACATCTGGAGCTGCTGAGGCGAATGGGTGTCAGTCTCATCCATTTGAAGGATGGCAGAGTACAACTCGTTCAACATGCCACACAGGTACCATGCAGACCCAGCAAGCCAGTGTTTATCTTTTTAAAACTATTTTATTCTTATTAAGGCAATAGTTATAAACACAAATGTTATATTTTATTATATTATAAATAATAAAGGAATTATAATTCAAACAAAATGTCCCTTTCTTCCTCACTGCAGGCGGTGAGCGCAGTCGCTGCAGAAGACGGCATGCGTTTCATGCAGGAAATGATGGAGCTGTCCAGCCAGCAGCAGAAAGAGCAGCTTCCTCCACGAGCGGTTCAGATTGTTTCGCACCCCTTTTTTGGTAGAGTGGTTTTGACTGCAGGCCCTGCGCAGTTCGGAATGGATCTTTCCAAAAGCAGTTCTGGAGTGAGTATGATTAACTCTGACCTTTTATTATGAGCTTTCTCACTTTTGGCTATTTCTGTGTTCCTGTGTTGTTCTTGGTTTGTTCTTGCTACAGGGTATACATTTTTTTAGTAATGCTGTACTGTGTATTTTGTTCTCTTTTTTTTCTTCTCTCTTAGGTGCGTGGGTTCGTAACTGTAGCGGAGCCCTATAAGGGCTGTTCTGAGTTGAGTAATGGTGAAATTGTGGCAGGCCGCATTGCTCTGCTGCAAAGAGGCCAGTGCATGTTTGCAGAAAAGGCCAGGCACATTCAGAAAGCTGGGGCCATTGGAGGCATCGTCATAGGTGAGATATGTTTCATGTGGAGTCAAGTCACCTAGATCAGGAGTTTTCAATTCTTTTGATGCCAGTGTCTCCTAAATGTAATGATTTCCTCACAAAGAACTCCCCCTCTAAACAAACTTAGATAGGTGGCCTTTATATTGTTACTGAAACCCAAACAAATTATTAAAATATTATCTGGAAAATATTTCATTTTTATTAAGTTGACAGCCTCAAAATCAACCCTTTAGTATTTTTTTCCTCTCATATTTTCCACTGACCTGCCTAAAACCCTTTTTTGGGCCCCTGGGACCTCCTGGACCCCTGTTTAAAACCCCCTGATCTAGTTAATGGACTATATTTGACCATGGCTGCTTAAAATTATTCATTATAATATTTTTATTGCCTTGGTTCCAGTGCTATTTTAGTTTTATTTATATTCCATATTTTGAATTTTGATGAAATCATATTTTTGTATTTTCAGTTTTCATTGTAGTTTTAGTCATTTTTATTAGTTTTTCAGAATCGTTTTAATGTATTTTTACTTTAGTACTTCAACTTATTTTATTTTAGTTAATTGCCAAAACAACATTCATAATTTTCTTGTTTTTTAAGTTTAAGCCCCTTTTTAATTTATTCACATTTTTAATGAGCAAAAATGATTAAATGGTTTTAGTTAACAATATAAACAATGTTTTCTACAGAATCAATCGGTCTTAGTATTATTCTCTTCTCTCTCTCTCTCTCTTTGTCGTTTCTGTTTAGATGACAATGAGGGCAGCAGCAGTGATACGGCTCCATTGTTCCAAATGGCGGGAGATGGGCGGAACACTGATGATGTCACTTTACCACTTCTTTTCCTGTTCCACAAAGAGGGTAACATCCTGTTGGAGGCTCTAAAGGAGAACAGGGAGGTGGAGGTGCTGCTCAGTGATAAAGCTAGAGACAGAGGTGAGAGACTTTCTAAGACAGTGCGAAGACATGAATATGAAAAAAAATGTTACTATGTGAGGAAGGTGGTACACGTTGCATCATCAACTTTCTTTCCTTTCTAATTATTCTTCCTTTATTACTCTTTCACTCTGTGTTTGTAACTCTTTTCCCTTTCCACTACTTTTTTCCCCCTTCCTTCTTGGATGAGCAGAATCCATATTTAAGGGGAAAGCCCTCCGGGGCGCCCTGTTGGATGGCAGTAAGTACCCCTCCTCTATGGGTTTTCCTTCATGCATCAAACCCACTTGTTTTTAATAAATCATGTTGCAAAGATCATATTTACTAGTTGAATGAAAATAAATGCCATCACCAAGTAGGAAATTCTGAACATTCTTTAGGCCCTGAGTTTCTGAGTTGGAGGCATGTCAGTAAGAAAATAGATGCAGTGTCTGTACTGATGGTAAATTTATTGAAATTAACTAAATGATTATTTTTCATTTACAATTAAACTAGTTAAGGATCTGTTTACACCTGGTATCAATATGTGTTTTTGTCAGTCAGAGCTCAAGTGGAAAACATTAAATACAGGTATAGATGGAGTCTAAAACATTTTGAACTTCTTCACTTTTGACCACTTTCCAGTGGTAGTTGAAAAAACTAATTCGACCAAATTTCTTTCATAACGTAGACACTTATGTGGTAGAAGTGTTCGAACACCCACAAAGGACTACCTACTTTCTGCCCACTGATCTAACACGTGAGCATTATGGGACGTGTTTTGAGAAAGTGCACCAAAATAATTCACTCCAACTTGATTACAATTGGAACTGATGTTACCATTTGCTTCCTTTCCCGCTCGCTTATAAGCAGAGTAATACTTCCTTCATTCAATCGTATTTGTGCGCGTTACTCAGCACTTCCACAAAATAACCGTGTGATGAAACGAGAGGGGAGGGTCTGGACAAAATCCAAACACAAGTGGTCACAGAAGATGTATTTAAACACATAACAACCAGGTCTAAATGGTAATGCATCTCGGCTGAGCACTTGAACACACCAAAAGTTTATGGACTTGTATTAGTGCAACTTCTGGTCATTCTCCACACCTCATGTGGCCTACTAGGTTTTATCAGTGATGAATGATTGATATTAATTAGTTTCCTTGTAGTTCATTCAACTGACTTCTTTTTCTAGGTACGGATGGAGCAGAAGAAGGGGACTGCCCCACAGAGGAGAAAGACCACACTTCTCCTGCCTCTTCAAAACCTGTCGACCAATCACAAGTAACTACTCAGGAACAGACAACAGACGACTCAGTCGTAGGACAAGAGTCAGTTCAGCCAGCGGAGGGACTTAGCAGTTACATCTCAGTGGATGAAGGGGAGGAGCCAGCGGTGGACGGAGACTCCAGCAGCCAATCGGAGGATTCGCTGATGGCTGATTGGCAGGAGGACTTGGAAGCGTTTAAGCAGATGGAGAAGGATGAGCTTTGACATTCCCCTCCATCTCGGACTCCACTAGGTTGTCCCAGCCATAGCACAGACTGATAAATCGGTTCTGTCGAATAGGGTCAATATATCAGACAGGCATGATTATGAACTCTAACTCGAAGAGCTCATTTTCTACGGCCAGTTCTCAGGGGCTTTTCTTTCCTGTTTTCTTCAACTGAACGCTGAAAAACTGTTATTGCAGATCTCACCCACACATTACCACTTGTCTCTTTCTCTACATGCCTAGGGTGCACATTTAGTCCTGTTTTTGTCTTCCTTCTAACAAATGGATTCCCTGATTATTGAAGCGCAGGCTTAAATCATCAGTGCTGATTAATCGTCTGAAGGACTGATTACTTTAATGGCTGGTTTAACTGTGACAAATTGCTTTTTTGCAATAGGATTCATACTCGGTTCTTGTCTCAGTTTGCAGGGTCTGAAAAAAGAAAATATGAAGAACTTTATGGAATGATATATGTGTATATGTTTGAGTGTTTGTATGTATGTTTATTGTTTTTGATTAATAAGCGAATCAGCCTGGGAGCCATACAAACATATCTCCTGCAGATCAAAAATGCTTCTTCCAGCCTTCTGCATTAAGTATTTAATGGTCTTACACATTCAGTCCAGCTAATATGACTTTATAATGAGGTCAATGTTTTTGAAGAAAAGCATTAAAGGACCACAGGTGACAACTTTGCATGTCAGTGAGTGACAGACTTTTTTCCAAGGATGAAGGAGACGTGCGAAGCGTCCTGAAGGCTCCGCCAGAGGGCGCCATTGCTCCATTGCGCCCAATGGCTAATTAATTGACTGGGAGACCATGCCAGAGGGCGTGAAATGTGATAAGCTCAAAAAAATTAATTAAAAATTTTAATGTATGCTATATATGCTAATCTATCCTTTTTATTAGATAGGCTTTCTATTACATGTAATATTTATTGGGGGAAGGAGGAACTTGATTAAATTTTAGCATTATGAACTTGCGCATGTAATAAATTTGTTTTCCTCCTTTAAAGCTGCAGTAAGGCTGTTGCATCCAGGGGCGTAGCAACAAATGTAGGGCCCCAGTCACACAACCAAGGGGGTGGGAGCCCCCACAACACAACACAACATCATTATGTCCCCCTGTGTAAGTGATACAGTAAAACCACACATCTTAAATATATTATCCCCTTTATTCCCACTGGAAATATTTTATTGCAAAGTTTATCATAGAGCCATATATATTTATAAATTATATAATTTAAATAATACATACATACCACCATTCAAAAGTTTGGGGACAGTACTTTGTTTTCAAATAAATTTTATTAAAAAAGAATGCATTAAATTTATCAAAAGTGACAGTACAGACTTCAACACTGTGACAATTTAGCATTGTTTCAATATATCATTATAAATACACAAAACACCTTATATTATAAATAATAAGAAACATGAACAAGAAGTTGCTTAAATTTTTATTGATTTAAAAATTCAGAATTTCTTGGCATAAGCAATTGACAATATTGGTTAGTTTATGAATAAAACAAGTTCTGTGGCAAATATAATTTGACAAAACTTAGACGTTTTGCTCTACAGTGTGAATTACACACACCTATACTGAAAATGCAAATTGTGAAGCAGTTATGCTTTTTTTATAAAAACATACATTTGTATCAAGCAACTACATAAGAACGTTATATACAACGCAATATATACATTTCATTTCCCTTGATAGCATCGCCTCACACTCCATCCCAGTAGGTGGCGGAATATGCACCAAAACTGGTTTGCCATCCGCCTTAAAACATCAATAGAAGAAGAAGAAGAACTCAGGAGCGCAGGCTGTAAGCCAGCGGTCCACATCACTACAGCAGCACGTATTCCGTCTGCGCGTGAGCCGCTGCCAGTGGACCGAGCGGGTCACTTCTGACAAGTGAGTGTTTCCCTGCATTTTTGCGCTGATGCTTATGTTAACTGTTAGACGCAAACTGATTGCTTTTCTTTGTTGGTGGTCTATGGTGAGTCGATCCTGTCTTGGTTCCTGACTGGTTCTTCTTTTTTGCGTGATCAGTTTGATCTGATCTGTGAACAGTGATTCTGGGCTGCATGGTGGTGTATGGGCTGTGTCTCAAAACCTAGTGTTCTGCCAGTCTACACAGCATTTTGGGTATCTTTAGGGTCCAAAACGAATGATAGATTTTTGGGCGACTGTACCCAAAGTGCTGTCTAGGTAAGCAGTATACTAGGTTTTAAGAGACAGCCATGGTAGACAGAAATGGGTGAGATCAATAATTGGTTAATATGAGGTTTCTTTCGCATTGCAAGGACGTTAATTGATTTCCCCTCGTGTTTTTATGTGGTACTACCGAACTAGAAATAAAGAAAACAAAATACACCTGGTTTGGCATGCATGCACACGTACACGTGTGTGTGTGTGTGTGTGTGTGTGTGTGTGTGTGTGTGTGTGTGTTTGCGTGTCCGCTGTCCTGCGGGCAGACAATGCGCGCTCTGTCTCTGCCGTGGCGCAGCTGTGTGTGTCCTTCTGTCACTGTGCTTTCATAAGCAGTATTTTCGCTGGCGCGCATTCAGTGTATGGCGGTGTGTTTGAATGGCAGACATGTTTACGTCTAGAGAGAGCTGTGCGTGATTTAGCGATGTCTGATTCGTAAGTGAATCATTCCTTTGAGTCGGATCTTTTCAGTAAATCGGTTAAACACAGAACAGAATTCGTTCAAGAATCGGTCAGAGCGGCTTTTCGAATCAACTCACTGACTCTGAGAAAGGCGAAATTGTACTTCTCTAACGTTACTAATTGTAGTCGAAAGTGCCATGACTGAATTCACAGTATTAATAAAACTTCTGGCGAGAGCCTAAAGGGCATACTTTACAGTCCCATGGGGCAATGGTAGAGGATTTGTGGATGACAGTGAAGAGATTCAACTGATGCTGGTAGGTCACATGACGATGACGGAATGGCCAATGTAGTATAATCCGGATTAAATTCATACTGCACACATTCTTCCAATATAGAACATACTTTTTTAATGGTCACAAAATAATAACGCAGAGTATGCTAGCCTATTTCGAATGCAGCCAGTTATTTAACAATGTCTGATACAGGCAGGGGCGTTGCACAAGATCCCGGGCCCTATGCATATGCAGTCCTGATGGGCCCCCATGAAAATATCCAGGTAAAATAAAATATATTTCAGACTTTTCAAGGGCCCTCTCTTCCTTTGGGGCCCTGGTAATCAGTACTGGTTTTACCCCCAGTCCGACGCCCCTGGATACAGGATTTAATGATGTCTGATTCATAAACGAATCATTCCTTTGAATCTTTTTTTTTTTTTTTTTCAATGGCTCTGTTCATTAATGAATCTGACTGAATCGTCAGAGCGGTTCCTGAATCAACTCACTGACTAATTGAACTTATGTAGACTCAAATTTAACCTGCAGTTATCTATCTTTACAACTCTCCAACTCACTGAACCTTGAACCGTCTTTGTCTTGCAAGTGTTTCATTTAGTTTTAGAGTTTCCTTACTCATTACAGACAACTGATTCTTTCAGATGTGTCAAACTCTGAATGATCTGGTTTGACAGCTCACTGACTCTGTCGAGCCATTGTCATGTTGTAACCCCTAACAGAATCCTGTTGGAGCCCAGAGAGATTCTACTGACTAAAAGAACTTGTACAACAGTCAGGTTCCACAAGATCTTCTCCTGAAACAATTGGGATTTTTAACTATAACATTTAAACCTTTACAAGCAGACCTATTGTGAGTTACAAGCCGCCTCATGGAGTCATACAGGGGGATAGAATTTCACATGATAGACTCTTTTGCACATAAGTGATTCGTAATGAACCAAGTACTGATGTGTGTGTTGATGCTAACAACATTTGGAGTGTTTGACTGACTGGGTGAAAAGTAAATTTGCCAACAGCAGAAATTTAATAAAACATAGGCTACTAGAAATATGTTAACAACCTGATTGTAAGACTATGCTTATACAAGGTAGTTGTTAGTTTTAATAGCATTTTAAAAGACTTCATCCAGGAAATTAATTTTAGTTTTTGTTTAATGTAAATGCAAATTAGATTTAGTCGCTAAACAGCTTTTTTATGAGATGATTCATGGCTCCAACAAATTGATACAAAATTAAAATAAACTACCTTTACTATTTTAACAAAATATGCTTCATGGGAATTTATAGGAATGTTGTGGAGATGCTGGGATGTCAGTAACTATGTGATGAAAATGAACCAATTTACGGAAATGAGTTGGACTTTGCTCTGGGGAGACACGGTCGGCTCTGTACCTCTCTCTGTCTCTCTCAATCTCTCATCAGTCTGACGCCTCCATCTGTCTCTCTCTCATCTATAAGCAGCGTGTGTGTTGCTTTGCGCACATATGGCTCTTGTACTGGTGGCTGAAGAGGCTGAATGGCTATTAATAGCGTCTGTGGGTCCTCCTCTCGGTCAGTCAATTTCAATCTTCTCCACCATCACAGCTCCCATCTCCCACTCAGCCTGTTTTATTCAGATTCTCCCGCGTGCTTCATGGGACCTGAGAAAAGCGACCCAGTTAGCTCATGGGGTTATGATGCAATGTCAGGGAGGTTACCATAGTTACTGGAGGTCTATGTGCGAGGTTCCTGTGGCGGTGTTGTGTGTGTGTGGCGTGGTTTTGATGACTGAGGAAATTGCATGTGTGTATACTGTGTATTGCAACTTTTGAATTTAGTATATATTGACAGCACAACCTTATCTGACTCCTATGCAGTGTGGGGTATTTTGGTCAAGTGGTTCAAGGAAAATTGTCATCATTTACTCACCCTCAGGTCCTTCCAAACCTGTAAGACTTTCTTGCTTCCATGGATCACAAATAGAGATGATTAGTAAAATGTTTTTGTTGCTCTTTTTTCCACACAATGAACATGAAATGATGTGAATAGTCCATATGACTCATGCTGCATGTTCCATGTTTTTTAAAAGTACAATTTTGAAATTTAATTCAATTCAGTTACTTCAATTTGATTCAAGTTCCCCTCTTCCACATCTTTCAAGAATCTTTTTCATTTGCATTTACTTTGATTGCATTTGAAGTAAAGCAATACAAAAATGTAAACAATGTGTCTTATGACTGACCTAGGCTGGTAACCAAAGGATGTAGTTTTGAACAAGTGATCTGTATTTCATTGTTCTTAGGGGTTTATTCTTGTAATAAGTCCCTTTAGTTATAATTCTCTAATAATAATAATAATAATAATATGATGACATTCAAAGTTAATCATTAAAGCTGCTAAGAATTAATAAATGTTAAATGTAATTGCCATTAAATTTTGAAAAATAAAACTGACATTTTTCATACTCAACATTTTTGTGGTTTATCTTTTAAAATTGTTTACTTTTTTTGTATTGTATTATTTTTAAGACAAATTAATACAGATTTTTAATCTCTGGTAATTTATTGGTTATTGTCAATTATTGTTACCATTAAAAGGGGTCATGAACTGAGAAAGAAAAATTCATATTCATAATTTTGACATATAGAGGTCATTGTACTATAAAAACATCCTGTAAGTTTCAGAACTCAGAACTTTCTCATTAGTCTAAAAACAGCTTATATTGAAGCCACTCTGCCAAAATGATTATGGAGTGTTCTACTCTGATGTAATAGTGCAGCTAAAAACCGCCTCCACAGAAGAAGATCAACGCCTGCTTCTACAACGCTGTCTGTTTAGCCCCACCCACCGATTCTACATCACTGCCTGTTTTAGTCCCGCCCACCAATTCGTGCATGCAATTTAAATAACGAGAAAGGCAAAAGCAGTTCTACGGTGAAATCAGACGATAAAGATGACTCAGAAGGAAACAAGACACTTGTTGGAAAAAAAAAAAAAAAAAAAAAAACGGCATTATAAAGTGAAAAAAAAAAAAGTGAAAGTGACATGACATACAGCCATGTCTGGTAAAATTCGTGCTCTGCATTTAACCCATCCAAAGTGCAGACACACAGCAGTGTACACACACATACACCATGAACACACCCGGAAGAGTGGGCAGCCATAAAAGCTGCGGCTCCCTGGGAACATCAAGGGCACCTCAGCCTTACACAAGAACACACAACCCGTGGTATTGCCAGCCCGAGACTTGAACCCACAACCTTTGGGTTAGGAGTTAAACTCTCTAACCACTAGGTCACGACTTCCCCTTGCATTGCCTTCCTAGTGATCTCAACGTTAGGAAAGAGTGGATGAACATTATTTTTAATGGAGTTCCAGACCACATTAGTAAGAACCTGGTTGTTTGTTTACTTCAATTCACCATGGATTCATTTACAAACAAGGCACAATTCGACAGGATTTTCAGAAAGATTGAAACAAGATGACCAACAGTAATGTCGCACCACACAAGTCTGTGTGTGTGTGTGTGTGTGTGTATAATTTTTTTTTTTTTTAATGTGGTCGCTATTGCTTTGATAGAGTGTTTGATATGTACTGAGAATTTATGCACCCATCTAAGAAGGATGTAGGCTGTCAAACATTCACAACTGTTAACCAATCATGGCAGCGGGTGTTTACTTCCGAGTCTACAATCTGCCACAGACCATTCTGATGGGGGCTTCAAAACAAGACAGAAAATAGCCTATTACTTCTAAATTATGATGGGTTTTGTTGTAAAAATCTTGATAACATTAAAAGAGGTCCTCAGAGAACAGTAGAAAATAATAAAAAAGGCAGACCCCTTTAAGTGAATAATTATCAATGCATGCTTTTTAAAGTCACGATAAAATCAAAATGGATTTTTTTTTTTTATGAAATATTCCTTTTTTTTTTTTTTTTTTTCACATGCCCTTGTAATTTTTAATCAAAATAGCTTTCCCTTCCTTTAGCAATGACATATTTTCTCTGATGACGTGTAGGTGTATGAGGGCAGAACAAACTGTCACTCAAATGTGATCAGGGCAATATCAAATGACAATGATCCATTCCCGATAGACCAAATTAAAGGGGTCATATGATGCAGTTTATATTTTTCCTTTCTCTTTGGCGTGTTACAAGCTCTTGGTTCATAAAGAAGATCTGTAAAGTTGCAAAGACTAAAGTCTCAAATCCAAAGAGATATTCTTTATAAAAGTATAAAGAATATAAGAGTCAACCATGCCTTCCTAAAACGGCTCGTTCTAACACGCCCCCACATCTCTACATCACTATGCGGGAAGATTTGCATAACGGTGCCCAGATGTTCAAGCAAAGAAAGCAGGTGTACCTTTTTATTCTCGTTGTAGTATTGTTGTTGCCGTCGCCATGTTGTGGAACTGCTTTGTTTCATTGTGAAAGCGAAACTACTTTGTTTGGCCTTCCAAAAGAGGACGATATCCACTTCGTCATGCCTGGGGCTGATCCGTGCTGGTCACTCATTAAATACATCAACTTATCACCTTTCACCGCCGAATTGGCTTTCACTGTGGACGAAGCGGAGTCCAGCCCGAGGTCGTCACATGTGGTTGCTGCAAGCCCAACGGATACTCTTTGTAGAATCCGCTGGCCGCGCCGTTCTCAAACCCACCAGCCTCTGCTCACTCAAGCCAGCCGCGGCTCACTCTAGGCCTCCGGCCTCTGCTCACTTAAGGCCTGCGGTGTGTGATGCTGTTTTGTTGAGAAAGCGATACTACTTTGTTTGGCCTTCCAAAAAAAAAAATAAATAAAAATAAATCATATATAAATCACATAAATAATTTTATTTATATTTATCTCCCCTCCCTCCGGACAGACAATCAAACACATTAAGATAAGAAAAATAACATTTCTGTCACACGCTTGAGGTATTCGGCCAATCACAATGCACTGGATAGCTGGCCAATCACAGCACACTTCGCTTTTCAGATTGATGAGCTTTGTAAAAATTGACGCCTTTCAGAAGGCGGGGCATAGAGGAGAAACAATGTACAGTATGTGAAAAATAATGTGTTTTTTGAACCTTAAACCGCATAAACACATTTCATTACACCAAATACACAAAATAATGTTCTTTTTAGCAGCATCATATGACCCCTTTAAATACCGCCATACATCTTTTGTTTGTTTGTTTTTCAAGATGGTGTTTCACTTGGATATGTCAAAATAAGAAAAGATGAATGCAACTTATGTTTCATGTCGATTTTTAAAAAATGAAGGAAAAAAATTATTTGCGCATGTAGGTAGCTTTGCATTGTGGCATTTTAGGCCTTGCCTTTTTGTACGGTCTAAGATAGTACACCAACTGTCCTCCAATCCTTCCTGCCTTGGAAAGCATTGACGGGATCAATTACAAATCCAATCATCCAGAGAAAGGTCCATGTGGTTCAGAGGTGGCTTTTAAGGTTAAGTTTTGTGTCATGCTTTTGATCCACAAGGTAGAGGTCAGGCTGTGTCTCTAACCAGTGCTCACTGTTCTGATATGACACAGATCAAATGTCCTCCTTTGCTATTGTCAAACATGGACGTCCTCTCCATCCTTGCATCAAGGAGCCATGCATACGTGCTGAGACAGATGGACGTGCTGATTTGAATGTTTAAATAACAGTGCTGTCTACTACCGGTGCCATTTAGATTGAAGCATGACATTTTTAAACCTTATTTAAATTTAGCTGAATTAGTAAGCATTTTGTAAAGGGATGTAAATGTGTTTCACACAGTGGGAGGGATTTTCATTTGGAGACTTTCAAGAGCTCATTAGAGAGCTGTGTGTATACTTACAGGAAACGGGCAGACCAATTATGCGGCAGCAGGCAACAGAATTGGTATATAATAGATGGTTTTCTAATTTCAAATGAATATTTATAGGCAGAATTAAGAGGCGCTTGTCAGCTTTATAGAGATGGATACAGAAAAATTACAGACCTGACCCTGGAGTTGATTTCCACGATGCTGTAGCCTTGTGCGTGCGTTCACTGGAGGAGAGATGGTACTTATTAGTAATTGCAGAAAGGAAAGATACAAAGGTGTGCTGTTTTGAAAATGCTGATCTAGAAGAAAAATGAGGTACTCAAGGTTTCGTTGACTAGTCATATGAGAAGTGTGTTATGAGTCATTTTGGTTTTTTTCTGACTGTGGTGGCACAAACACTAAGCCACAGACCCACGCACAGTGTAGAGGTGACAGGCACAAATCAGTTGTAGAGGAGTGAAGTCAGTGAGTCAGTCAGACGCTGGTGGTGTTGGGACAGCCCTGAGTGGTACAGTATGACAGTGGATGGAGGGGTTGATTCTGACTTTTGCAAGTCTGGCTCTTACTCAAGAAACAGGAGTAGAATGAGTTTCTGTGTGAATAGTATGTCACGCCATTCTTTAGTGAATTGTCTCATTTCAACTCAGTGGGACGTATTATGTAAGAATGGATTGGTGAGCGAGTTTATATTTTAGCCTGTTCCCATGCTAGCTTGAAATTTAGACAAGTCATTCATAGGCTGATTTCCATCAGAAGTTGAGAGGAGTGTTTGGAAAACTTTTATGGAATCATTTATTAGTGCTGCTTGCTTAGGCAAATTGGTATCCCTGGCATTTTTATTCTTAACTAAAATAAATCTATTAAAAACATTTTTGTTAACTGAAATAAGATATAAATATTAGATTTAAAAAAAAACTTTAAAAATATTCAAATGTAGCCATTTGCAACTAACAGAAATAAAATATATTGAAGCACTGAATAAAAATTTTTTAAACTAAAAACTACGACCAAGAATGTAGAAAACTGACAACGCACATAACAAAATTATTAAAAAAAAGCTGAAAGCTGAAAATATAAAATTTAAGTGTATTTTAAAATATTTAAAAAAATGATATAAAATGTATGAAATTTTTACAGTAAACCGTTTATTAAAAAGACAGCTTAACTGTTTTCAACATAAAAATAAATGTTTCTTGAGCACCAAATCCGCGTATCAGAATGATATCTGAAGGATCATGTGACACTGAAAACTGGAGTAATGTCTGCTAAAAATTATATTGTAAAAAATGTTAAAATGGAAAATAGAAATACATTTTAAATCACAATTTCTTTTTTTATACTGTATTTGGTGTTCTTGGCGAGCAAAAAAAAAACTTTTCAAAAATCTTACCTACCTAAAATTTTATCAACTGATTAATCAACTCATAAAAATAAATTATTAATTATGGTGTTGGTAATTGTTTAGAGACAAGTTTTGGCTGTTAGGTAGTCTACAGTTGTTGTTTTTCTTTTAAACTGGTCTGCTGGGAGGTTTGAGCACCATTGCTTTAAGCTTAAGTTCTGGGCATAAATGGTTACAAACTGTCACCTTGACCATCTTTGACATTTTTATCTTCCCATATGTTTCTCAGACTCATTGCTTCCTCTGACTTGAACTCTGTCTCTCCCTCAGTCCTTTCATTGCCCCTCTCTTCTCGTGGTTGGAGAGTTCCCTTCTTAAACACTAACACTATTATTTCAACATCTCTCCACCCCCAAACCACCTCTCACACTGCTTAAGGCAAAAAGAAGGAACGAAAGGGAAAGAGAAAGAGGCTTTAGTCTTAAGATAATCATGACAGCACCGAGACGTTTGGCTTGGTGATCTGTTAAACTGGGACACGGAGTTGATGCTACAGCCGTTGTGGGTGAGTAAATATTATGGTCGGGGGTCGCTGTCCTGTTTGCTCGGTCACAGGTGAAGATGAATGAATGGGGTCTCCTCTGGTTCTTCAGAGCAGGGGTTCGGTGTTTGTGTTGTTCTGTCTCAACTAAGATTCATAGGACTTGTACTCTGCTTACCATTTATTTTGTTCTCTCCTGATCAGCCTGTTTTTCAGGGTGAGCGGTGGCTCAGACAGCTCTCAGCCCTGCGGCCTGTTTGAGGGTGTGTGTGTGTGTGCGTGTGTGTGTGTTTTAGTAAGGGTGTGATGCTATTTTGCTTGACTTCATCTTCAAGGCTGTTGCCTAGAAAGTAGGTTATTCATTTGTCCTCACACATTAGTCAATCATTTCTATTGTCAGAGCTGATTGTGTGTTTGTTTGAATGCCTTGAGATATAAGGATTGAAGGGTTGTTGGTTGAGGTGTTATGCACATTGAAAGTTTGTCTATAACAATTTCGTCCACATTTTCATGTGAATTTTGTGAAAGATTAAAAGAGATTTTTCTAAAACATGAACAATCTACAATCAAGTCATTTACTAAATAAATTGGCGGGATGCATGATGTGTGTATATAAGTGTATTGTCTGGGTTTTTAAAGTGCACTTTTTCTTTTTGGAATTTTCAGTGTGAATGCACTACTCGTACTGTTTATACTACAAAACGTCATAGAATAGTGCATAAGTATGCGATTTGGGATGCACCTAATGTAAAAGTGTTTACTGTTACATGTAATCTTTAATACAGCTAAACTATGAATATTCTTTTTTTTTCATAGTGTACATTAAAATTTCTAAGTTCTTGTGTAAAAAAAGAATAGTATTTAGTGTTTATTTTTTTTAGACGAATAGTTAATTTTTAATATCAGCAATTTATCAGTTATCAGCCATAATGTGAAAATAAATATTGATTTATAGTCAGAATTTTAATATCATTTTATCCCTAAAAAATACCTGGATGTGCATCAAAAATTTGACTTGATAATTCTCCCTTGTTCTCTTAAACGAATAATCTATTTGACCATGCCATGCATGACACACACATGACCTGTATAGAAACACACATCCAGTCACTGATCTTGGTGCATGTATACGCACCGCTTTTACAGAGCACAGACATCAACGTTCTGTCTGCGCAAGAGAAAGTGAACCTGACACAAGTGCCCAGATGGCTTCTTGTTTGTGTCTCAGAGGTGTGAATAGACTTCTCAACCTCTGTTAGGTAACACAAGGATGAATAAATACATTTTTATCTTTGCTCTTTTTCAGCACTATTATAAAAAATGAGATTTTTAAAAAAAAAAAAGGGACACAATTAGTCTAATAAATTTTTGTAATAGGATGTTGAATTGGATAGCATGCTATTCTTAATTTAGTCATTTTTGTTTTAAACAATATTCTCTCAACAAATTTAAATGAAAATAAATAAAAACAAAATAAATTTAAAAACTAAAACTAAATAACCATACCCCAAATTACTATACTGTAAATGGTAACTGAAAGCATTGTCAAATTAGCCAAGTGTATTTTATCAGCAAAACAAATGGCAGAGCATGTGTAGAACTTCACAAATGAAGGCCATTCCAATTCTGATGAGCAACTTTTCAGACTAGAGATGGTGTAAGTCTAAACACTTCCTCATCGAAAACCCCTACTGTGGGTGATTATACTTACACTGGTTTTTATAGGATAGCGCACCAAGATCTTGTTCACTCAAGACTAGCAGCAGAGAGCGGTCAGGCTCAAATGTGCACACATACACACTTTTCTCGCGCATGTACACCTGGTGCTTTGTCCTGGGCCCCGTGCTGCTAAAGGCAGAGCTAAACACTGCCCCTCCTGTCGACTTCAAACGAGGAAAGAGAGGGGAGGAGGAGTAGCCGGCTCTTTTGATCTTGCTCTCCTCTGTTTTGTCCTCTCTCAATTTGTCCCCTTCTTTTCCAAATCCGTTCCTGCAATCTCTGCCGCAAACCCTGAAGGATTATATATTCAAATATCTCTGCCGCAAATTCTCATGGTTTTTATATGCAATGGCTGCAAAACATCTAGAGTACAGTGAATCACGTATTTTTGTAGGCCAACCTGAAAATCACCCTGATCCCCTTGACCAAAAACAGATATGATTGTTTCATTGGAGAGCGTTGACCAAAAATACACTTTCAGATTACTGGTTCATTCTATGTCTTTATACAGTAGTTTATATGATTATGCTCATGGGTGTTGACAATCAAGTATCTTTTTGAATATTATGAGTGATTCTTTTAATCATTGCCTCAACAGATTCATTAAAAAGTCATTCACAACCAAAACAACATAAAAACACAGATTAAAAAAAAAAAAGACAGCAGCTAAATTATATTTTGACAATTGTTCGTCAGTCATAATAGGCTAAAACATATTTATGTTGCACTGTGAGGAGATCACTTTATTTGTTTGGCATGACGTTTAATGTCCCTGACAACCTCTGTAGTCCCATTTAGCCACTTGTTAGCAACCGCCTTTGTCAGTTAAATCTTAGAGGGGGTATTACTGATATATGTTGTGTCCTAGAATAAAATATGAATATGTCTTGAGCTTATGTTAACCACAGAGTATATTTCAGGCATTTAACCAATAACCCATTGAAAAAACCTTTCAACTGCATGCCGATGTAACGGGAAATGCTAAAATGCTAACTTGTTTCCGGGTTTTGGTCTACAAAAATGCGTCATCCCTGCAGCACTGTGTTTGGATAAGTCACACCACATACATACTTTATATTGCACTGATTGCTTGTGTGTGTATGTATGTGTGTGTATATATATGTATGTATATGTATGTATATCGATTCGACACCCTAATGAACATTTTCCATTGATGTTTGACAGTCAGAAACAGTCAAAATACTTTCTTCATTTTGAACAGAGTATCTGTTGATTTATCCTTAAAAGTCTAACAGACTTCCCTACACATTTTGCTATACTTTTTTCTGTGTAAATGCCATTGGGTTGATATTTTGTTCTGTAATCCAGTGACATTCATACTTTGTATGTGTCCAAATACCTTTTGGTGCTGCTGTGTGTATCTTGTGTTGTCTTGGCCTGGGTTCAGTTTGAAGATGCACATGTTCATAAGTAACGGGGTGAAAATAAAAAAAATGAATCTGTATGTCTGGCTTCGGACTGTGATAAAAAGCATGTCTGGATCTGTTCAGGCTCAACTCAGATGTGTTTTCTTTTTCTGATGATCAGTAGTATGTAACCCAGCAGAGACGCTAATGGAGCTAATTGTGTGTCCCTTCTGCCTTTTAAACGTGCACTGTCAGCCTCCTTGTTGAATGTGTTTTCTGTCTCTCTCAGGTGAGATGGTAAGAGGGGGGAGGGAGTGAGGCCATGGGCTGCACCTCGGCTAAGCAGGTGTCGGCTGTGCCCAACGACGAAGAGGGCCGGGGCAAAGCCTACAGCAACGGAGACCTCTTCACTGGTCAGTTACAAACACACACATAACTTCATCAGGAAAGTACTCATTCATGTGGAACAAATAACCATTTTTCAGAAGCATCAGAACACTCACTATAGGCTACAAATAATAACGATAATTGCTTTGTCCAAGGATAGCATATCTAATTCTTAAAAATCTGGACTGGTAATCAAACTTTTGTAGGTTTAAATCCTATAATATAATGATTTTCTGAATGATCATGTGACAATAAAGACTGAAGTAATGATGCTGAAAATTCAGCTTTGAAGTCACAGGAATAAATTACATTTTAAAATATATTCAAATAGAAAGCAGTAATTTTTACATAATAAAAATATTTCACTATTGCTGTTTTTGCTGTATTTTGGATCAAATAAATGCAGGCTGGATGAGCAGAAGAGACTACTTTAAAAAACATAAAAAATCTCACTGATCAAAACCTTTTGACTGGTAGTGTATTAAAACACTATTTCTAAAGTGCCTAAATGTCAATATTAGTACAGTATAGGGCCTTTCACACCACTTTATTTCCTGAACTAAATGTACAATACTAAAGTACTGGGATGATTTTGCAGTAGTCCCTCACTGCAGAACACTAGATCCAGGGGGCGTGGTTGGATCCACATCTAGGGGGTGGAGATGGGTAGGGTAAGCGGTGGAGATCGGTAGGTTTAGGGTCGGAGATGGGTGGGTTTAGAAATCAGGGGGTGGAGACGGGTAGGTTTAGGTATATGTAAGGTGGGAGGAGTTGGATCTGAATCCAACCACGCCCCCTGGATCTTGTGTTCTGCAGTGAGGACCATCTCTGATTTTGCGTGAACTATTTCCCAGTGCCATTTAAAGGGTTGCATTCGCACCGACAGTGTGTACTAGGTCGTGATGTAAGCCGGTCGACAGCGACGTCATTTGTGTGTGACGTTCAACAACGAAAAAAAAGAAGAACAACGTTAACAACAGGAGAACGGAGGGCAATGTGATCGGAGCTGTGTTTTTGTTGTGTCTCTCGGGTTTCACAATAATGGACATGGAATGTCGACGTATATGTAAAGTGATTGAAAGAACGGAAAGGAGGACTAAGAATCTCAAACTCTGGCAGTGCTACATTTGCTACAAGTGCCTGCACTTCATCGTCCGTCCATCTATCGCTGTTCTTCATACTTGCGAAATAATTTGACACAATGTTTACAGTATGTTACACAGCGTTTTAAATCATGGCGGGTGAGGGCGTTTTTGAATGCGTCTGGCCAATCAATGTCTACTTGCGTCACGGGTAGTACCAGTTGTACTGGTTAGACCATGCTCCGGAGTAGGAGCTAATTTTTTTTATTTACCAATTATTTTGATGCATTGGTGCTAAATTAAATACAAATTCTAAACACAAAAAAAAATACACTTATGTATAAAAAACACACGCACAACTGTGGCTATACAATTGAAGATTTTTTTTATTGAGCTTTTTTTAACCCGTGTGAACTGTGTATTTCTGAATGTCAAACACTGGAAGATCATCTCATCACAAATGAAGTGCTTGCAGGACTTGTAGTGGTTTCGTTGTCCATGATAACAAAATCAGCAGGAGAGGTGTTTGTGTCAATGATGTCTGGCTCACCCAATTCCTCCTGGAATAATCACATAGGGAAAAACTTTAACTTCAGAGAACCTTTATAGGTACTGCCAATAGAGTGGGGGAACTATAACATCAGTACCCGGAAGAGTAATTCGCTGTGGGTTCTTTCTAGATTTTCCTATGGGGTTTTATAATGGGGTTTTTCAATTAAAATAAAGCCTGTGGTAAACAGAACTTGACGATACTTTTACGTTTTGTTGTACAACGTAAATTACACACATCCATACCCAAAATACAAATTTTGAAACAGTTATGTTCATTTTTAAAAACGTATGTTTTTAATAAGTAGTTAGATGAGAAGGTTTAGGCTGTGAGTGTGTGCAGTTTATACTTTAGAAAAAAAAAACGTAGAAGTATCGTCAAGTTATGTTTACCACAGGCTTTATTTTATTCATAAATTGAAAAACCCCATTAAAAAAACCCATAGGAAATCTCAAAGGAACCCAAAGTGAATTACACTTCCTGGTTCTGACGTCATAGTTGCCCCACTCTATTTCAGATCTATTAATGCACTTAATACTTACATTTCATGTCCTGAAGAACAGTTCTCCTCACACACGTACACTGGTAGAGCATGAAGGGCTCCTTTCATGTTGGCATCATGTAAATATGAAAAATAAAGATGTTAAACAATCAGGCCAACTTTATTTTATATACAGTGAAGACAGTGATGGAGGAAGTTAGTGTTTGTGAATTTGCACTCACCTGAAGATCAAACATTTAGAATGTCACGGAACATCTGTGAAATCTTGCTGGTGTGTGCCACTTTCTCTCACATGGTGAAACTCAGCACAAACCTAGAAAACCACAAACACGCACAAGTGAGTGTATAACCAACAATGGATATAGAAAAGAGAAAGCCAAGCCAAGCCTGTTATGTGAGGACACATCACACAACTTGCTCTTCAACTCAACTCAACTTACCTTAAGTATTGAGGCTCACTCTTTTGTATTCAGCATCCAGCTCAGCCTGCAATTAAAGAAAGTTTGTAAAGGTTTACTACAAGTTTGTAGACCGCTTTTGTAAATTTAATATATTCCAAAATTCATGTGTGTATTAGCTTTAACTCAATTTAGGATTGATACTATTAGCTGCTAGTTGTTTAAAAACAGACCAAATAAAAATCACATTTACCAGGGCACCCCCCCCCCAATAAAGCATTGTTTGGCCAAGGTGATCGTAGAAACATTTGCCACCAAATGGTCTCAACAATCGACTTAACTTTAGCTCACAATGCTTTTGACAAACGCAGTGATGTTCAAAACGTACGTTAGGACTGCGTTTACTGAAAAATACCGGCTAACGTTAACATTAGTGCCCTTCTTTGACGTTAAGATTATACTATTTCAAAGACGTGTCACTTGTGTAGTTTTGAATGGGGAAAAATGCAACGCTCAATATGGCTGCTCAATCGCAGGAAGCCCTGCCTTCTGAATGAAGGAGCCAATCGCTAATTGGTAAAGTCAGCGCGTCATTTATGACACAGTCGTTATCAGATTTCTTTGGTGATTTCAAATATAAAATTTAATCATAAGCTTAGTGAACAGTTTTGTAGAATTTGATGTTTCCCCATTCAAAGAGATAGGAGTTGCACTTGGATGCCCGAGAGGCATTTCAAAGATGGCCACCAAGTGACATGACTTTTACATTTACATTTTCATTTATGCATTTAGCAGACGCTTTTATCCAAAGCGACTTCCAGTGCATTCAGGCTAACATTTTTTACCTAACATGTGTTCCCTGGGAATCGAACCCACAACCTTTTGCGCTGATAACGCAATGCTCTACCACTGAGCCACAGAAACACTTGTCTTAAAGGGACTTTGACTATAAGCAGTGGTGCTAAAATAGCATTCAAAATGTGCATTCAAAGGCACTAGGGAAACGCCGCACTTTACAGCGCTGTGTAAAAAACACTGTTTCCCAAAAAAATTAAAACATTCCTTTATCATGATTTTATTACAACACTCACAAAGCAAATAATAAATTTTCAGTTATTTTGATTTGCTTACAAGTTATTCCATTAAGTTTGCTCCGGTCGCTTGCAAATCTCCCCCATGTTGAATGGATTCTTCTCTGAACGTCATTTAGAGCAACGACGAGATGTCACTTTACGTCACTCAGTAAACTTAAAAATAATAATTTAAGTAGAAGCGTTTACTCAAAACTGTTGAGCCACACAAAAATAACCTGGAGGACAAAATGAAGCTTTGTTCCACTGACCGCCAATTTATTTATTTATTTTTTTTTTTTTTTTACGCAGTCTGCATTAAATAGTAATGTAGAAAAAAGCAGATATTAAAAGGCGAAATTCAGTAAACACCATATTGATGTATATTTTGTACAGGCAAGCAGATGAACCCAGAATATAAATGCAATGTGCAAAGTTTCACGTTTAATGGTTTCTCATAGAAAACTGTTATAAGGAAAACACTGATCCATCAAGCGGATACTAGTGTTCATATTCCAGCCTCATCTGCTTGCCGATGTAAACTTTGCATCATTAATATAGAGATTACTAAACTTGATATTTTAATATTACTGTTTTAAATATACTAAGGCACTTTTAAGCGTTTTTACGTTGTCGCACTGTTTAATGATTGAAATATTGCTGCGGGTGCTTAATATGGATAGCCATTGGCCAAAACTTCCATTTGGTTCACATACGTTTGTTTTATTCTTTGTACAGTTGATCTAAATACCTCCAGCTGGGAAATATACGAAAAATCTACATGACTGAAATCCATTTATAGCCATCTTTTCAACTCCAGGTCTTTGAGCCGGTCACGTGACTAAAAGCTATGAATTGCAGACCAAGCGAGAATGGAAGGCATTATTACTCTAATATTATGCGCTTTGTACTGTAATGTTTTCTCACCGGTGAATGAGACATGAAGTAATCGGACAGCATTGCGTTGTCGTCTCTTCTTATGACGCTGGTTTGCCTCTGGTCTACCTGTGCGTGTTCATGTGTTTTTGGCATAGATTTGGAGAGTAAATAAGAGAGTCTGCTCAATGATTAATTGGAAATTTTCCATACAACTGGCTTTTATGTGTCCAAAATGAAAGGTTTTTATTGGACGTCACTGTCCACAGTCTCATAAATATCCGGAGATATAATTCATTTCCATGGGAGGCTGTCACATTGAGAATGTAATTTCTCCACTGGACTATTGTTGATGGATAAGAGCCTGATTTCAGTCTGGTTTTTGGCTTTGTCCCAGTTAATATACTTGGACTATGCTTTACATTTCTGTACCTTGCTAATAAGGGGAAAGTGGGACACCTTATCATAGAATTGTCTTGAATACAAAGACCAACCTCTGTTCCCTTCCATATGCCAACAATCATTAACAAAATCTCTAAAATTAAAACAACTTTCAAGTTCATATATAGTTTAAACATGACTCTTCCCTTTCATAGGGTAATTGTGGGTAATATTAGCTCGAAAATGTGCTCAAACTGGGCTTTTTTGGTATAGGTTAGTGTACTATGATTTTGGATGTGTATTTGAAAGAGTTAGTGAAGGATTTTCCAAACTGCTAACCTGTGAGTCGAATAGTCTTTTTGAACGATTCATTACACAAACCAGCTCAAGTCCCAAGAGTCATTGGCTTGTGAATTGGACTACACTTACTCAGACTGTGTTTTTGATTCAGGAAAACAAACTCTTAAGAGTCATTTGGCAGTAGTTGTTTTATTGCTGGCCAACCCTATGCTTGAAGCTAAATGCAAAATGTAATGCTTTGAATAGTAACTTGGAACAGGTTCCAGCAGTGATAGCTCCATCCATGTTATTCAAGCAGACATGATATGTGGGAAGTAATTCAAACGTAAGGGACAGACAGACATCTTTGAACATCACTGGCATTGACATAGGACTCATTCAGGACTCATTCAAGATTAAATGTTAAGCAGAACAAACAGCCAGTTAAGTAATTTATGTCCAGCCAGTGAATAATGTTTTACAGTGTATTGGGAAGCTGATTACATTCTGGGAATTCTTGGTTGCATCCTTCTGAGCAGTCATACTGATGTGTGTGTCTGTGTAAAGACTGTCAGCTATCTGTGCCAACAGGCGTGTGTTTTGAGGATAACTTTATCAGCTGGAGTGAGTGATGACTCATTCCTGTGAGTGTGTTCTCTGATTTTTGTGTGTGTGAAAGGGTGTAAATATGTTTTAAAGGGTTTAGATAACAGCAGCGCTTAGTGTGCGACCTGTGAGAGAGTGACAGAGATTATAGGAGATTAAGAATTAGGGGTAAAACAGCAGAAAATCCACACAGGAATCTCTTGATGAGCAGTCACAGGCGGCTGCCGCCTACCCGCTCTCCCTCTCTCTCCCTCTTCCTGCCATGTTCTTTTCTCTGTCTCTAAGGATTCAGAGTGTGTGAGATGGTGGGGAACGGTCTGAGAACGAGGGAGAGAGTGAGTGACGTGGGATCAAAAACTCCCATTTTCCCTCCCCTGACATGTATCCCTCCCTCTGCATATCTGTCGTTCTTCTCAAGGCCACACTTTCCATGTTTCCTTCCTTTCTTTGCGATGGGCTGTCTCCTTTTTATTATTCTGCCTACTCTCTGCCCGCCTTCTCGTTACTGAAGCTATTTTACTTAATTCTCCCTTTTTTTTTATTTAACACTTTTATTCAGCAAGGATGCATTAATTTGATCAAGTGTGACTGTCTATCCATCAAAGTATCCTGAAAAAAGTATCATGGTGTCTACAAAAATACAGTATGAATCAAAACAACTGTTTTCAACATTGATAATAAAAAGAAATGTTCCTGGAGCATCAAAAGCAGCATGTCAGAATGATTTCTGAAGGATCATGTGACACTGAAGACTGGAATAATGGCTGCTAAAATTCAGCTTTGACATTTTAGGAATGAATTACATTTTAAAATATTAAAATACAAAACAGTTATTTTAAATTGTAATAATATTTTGCAGTATTACAAGTACAGTATTGCAGTGTGGTTTTTTTTTTCTTTATTTCTGAGGAAATAAATGTAGCTCTATTGAGCACATAAAGCAACATTTCTCATTTTTTGTGAGGTATTTCATCTATTATTTATTTATTTCAGCTATATTTCAATTGCCAATTTTCAAAAACAATTTTTTATAATTTGTTAACAATAACACTAGCTAGTATACCGTTTTAATCATACAGTACATATTTGCTGCTTTTGATGAAGAACTTATTGACCAATATAATGTACATTTGAATGCATATGTGTAGTATCAATACAATTTGAACATGCTACATCCACAGTGTTAACAACGTCATGTGACATCTATGACATCAGCCTTATTGTTTTTCTCCACTATTTAAGAACACTAACTCCTGTCCCGTGGCCTCGTGGGATAGTGCTGTTATTTAGCTAAACATTTGACAATGTTTTGATCATAGGGAAGTACAGGTAGTCAGAGGTAGGGGCTACTTCTCTGAGTTCTGCACTTCCTCTTGTTATATTTTGAGGATGTGAGTGTTCATACTGTACCTTCTGGTCCTCATCTCTTTCGTTCTGTAGGCTCATGTGGCGTTCTGATAATCTGAGTGAACTGTAAGGCACAACAACAGATTGATGAGTATTCTATTCACCAGTGCGAACAGAGCAGTGACCTGGTTACTGTGGATTATTGCGAAATCCCCCCTTCTTCTCGCTCTATTTGTCTATCTTTATGTCTCTAACTCGCTCTTTTTCTCTCTTTCTGCTGCCAGCCCAATGTCCTTCTTTCCACTGCCCTTCCCGACTGTCAGTCAAACAGCTCTATCAATAGAACAGAGGGAGACATCTTTCGCCCCTCTCTCTCCAAACTCCCAACTTTACCACTGACAACATAATTTCCAACAGACAAACTACTACACAAAACATGCAATTATACAGTCATCGATTGTCCTCATCTTTTGACCCAACCCTTAGTGATCCACCCCAAAAACGATCCCAACAACACACAAGAGCTCCGACACGCACAATGACAGGAAAGGCCGAGCTGCCCTAATACAAACAAGTGAGGCAGCAGGCGGAGAATATGCTGTCTGGTTACATGTGTGCTGCACTGAGCTGTTGAGATTGGTGTGTGAGATTGCTGCCAGTCTGTACTGGGGCGTTCACGTTGACGCCGATTTGCACCGACAAAGTGACCAGAAGACATTTGATTTTCAACAAGAGCCGGCCATATTTGACATGACCGACAGCGACCGTTTGCAGTGTGAGAGAAAAGTTTACTAGTTCTATTATTAAAACTGGGTGTTGATTCATCTTGTTACTTGGTACTCTGTTATAATTTACATTTGACTTTAGTTTGAAATAAATTATCTTCGGATGATGCTGTCATTTGTTTCAGATGTATTTAATCCAGTAACTTGTCTTTTTGAACTATTTATTAAAAAGAACCAGCTTGTAAGAGTCATTTGTTTCTTGAAACTGGCTACACTGTGCATTTTGTATCTTTGATTTATTAAAAAGAACCAGGACATATGTCATTTTTATTGATTCACACTACATTGTTAGATGCCGTTTAAATATGATGTACTGCATGTACTATTATAGTATTTATTTTTGAATATACATTTTATTAATTTTATGGCCTTTTCCCATTTTTATTAGTTGTTTTTTAATATTTCTTTGAAGCTATAATTTGGTTTTTATTTCAGTTTTAGTAGTTCTTTAACTTAAAATTAGAAATTTTGCCTTGACAACTAACCTAAATATATCAATTCAATTAATGATAATGATTTTTAATAGATCAAGTCAATGATAACAATACTCTTGCACACTGTTTGTTTTTGTGAGGTTTTTTTTTTCTCGATTACTTCCTTTTTATTGCATAATCAATACATTCTGCAAACTCATATTCATAACTCAAGTAGAGTAAAAGATCAATTTTGGGTTTTTAGGAATAGATAGTAGAATCCATGTTAACATTTATTATAAGCAATATCATTGTTTTATATAATTTATTCTGCATGATTTAATCTCTTCCGGTCATTGCATATGCATTTGGCAGATGCTTTTATCCAATGCAACTTACAGTGCATTCAAGGTTTACATTATTATGTTTGTTTTTCCAATAAATCAAGCCCATGACTTTGGGGTTGCTAGTGCCTTGTATTACCAACTTAGCTTTATTAAGTTTGCAGGGTGATTTAGTTTTAGAAAAAATGATGCAAGGAAAACTCTTGCATCAATCTGATGCATAATGCAATTCAGAAATGTTACTACAGTCAAAGCTTTCCCCTTCATTTGATTCTAGAGACAAGAAAACTGATTTATTTCCATTTAATTGTAATCAGATTATTGCTAGTTATCCAAGTTAACAATAACAGGCCACCCAGCAGTAGGAACACCCTTTATGGCCCAATAAATACAGCCACTCATCCACCTTCAGTGATAAAACCACTTTATGTTTGAACAAAGCATAAGAGGGTGTGTGTGTGTACACGTGGCTTACTGTCAGGCTGAGGTTAATACATTTCATACAGCCATTTCTCAAAGTCACCAAGTGACTGCGTTCTCAAAGCGAGTGTTTAGCTAATGTTTTTAACAGCAACGGTGTACAGTAGTGCAACAGATCATCTCGGTGACACTCTGCCTTCTGAGGTTTAAACACATGATTTCAGATGTTTAACGACTGGTCTTTAACCAGAGGCGTGGTATCGGTCATGTGTCTGAAGGTAGCGCAAAACGTGTCTCTTGTTTTTTTGATTTCGTAACTCTTCTCTGTTCCGCCATAACGTTAGCGAGTAATCTTCCATTTACTATCAAAGAGAGTGTGAGATTGACAAACTCTCCTCCTTTGCGATGGACTCGCTGTGTTAACAGACGCCCACCTACAGAATAGCTTCAGGGCAAGGCTTCTCCACAATGATTCTAAAAGTAAAGCAGCCCACTCATGTTCCTCAGACCCGCCACTCACAGCACTGAACACATCTGAATTTAGGCCAGAAGGTAAAAGTAAGAGGAAGACAGGCTTGTGGAGCTGTCTTGTCGTCCGATTTGTTTCGATTTAGCCGAACGAGCAGCCAGACAGCTAAATTACCTGGACGTCAGAAGGCATCTTGTCACGAACACAGAAAAGGATAAGATTAAACATGGAGGCCTAGTGATTAGAATGTATGGTTTGATGTTGCTCTAAAAAAGTAAATACATTTTTTTCAGCCTTATTTTAAAAAATGGTGGGGGGGTGGGTGTATATACACTACTATTCAGAAGTTTGGTTTATAATATTTTTTTTGTTATTGGAAGGTTTTATTGGGTTAATGCTCACCAGAGCTTCATTTGTTTGCTCAAAAATAAAGTCGAAGGACTAACAATAAGTGTAAAATGTAGAAAAATATCCCAAACCCTGAGCTGTGTGTAGCACCTGTCGTTCTGCATATCCATCTGAAGGATACCAACATTAAGAGAGTGATTGAAGTTTATTTTTAACATGCGTGATCACGTCTAACCTTAAGCATGTGTTTTTTTTTTGTTTTGTTTTTTGCAAAGAGATTGTTCATTAAAGATGGGGCAAAACTCCCTGATCATGTCTGAACATAATTCATCTTCTTTCTGCTCATTTAGTGAAATATGAAGACAAAAAAAAATAAATGAGTTATTTAGAATGCAAAAAACACTCTGGGATCTAATTGAGCATTTTTATTGATGCCGTTAATGAATGACTGAATTTGTGTATGTTTTTTTTTTTTTTTAAATTGGCAGTTGGTTCATAGAGTTAGAACTGCCCAGCTCTATCTTCAGGGGTTAAACACTGAAATGGAAAAATCGGAGATGATGTAAAAATATCTTTGCCTTGGTACTGTCATACTCATGAGTCATGACACAAGAAGCAGGCACAAAACTGCCTACCATCACAGCCTTTAGGAAATTGAATGGCCTAATAAAAGGCACATAAAATCACCTCTATATTCAGACTGTTGTTTAATTTTGTGAATAAAATATTTATAAATAAATATTCACTACCTCGCCATTCTTTAACACATCCCATGATGCTCATAAATCCAGCTTGCAACATTTCTCATTCTCCCTATCATTTCCTATCCTCACTCTACTTCAATATTGTGTCATACTTCAATATAATAGTATAAAATGATAAAAGTCGCACAGGGGCCAACCTTATATTTGTCAATTGAGAAAGCGAGCATCCTTCTAACCATCAGGTCCTAAAGGTCGGCATCATGCTGTTATCACTAATTAGCCAATCGAATTAGAGAACCTCTCATCTTCTCGCCAAAAATAGCCCGTCTGGAACATACTAAACTGACAAAATGTCACTCTCTCTTATGGTGAGCAACTCCAAAATCCTCCGTTTCTCTGAGATGCGCGCTTCACGGATGATTCTCGTTCTGAAAAGATGGATTAGGAATGATATGTACCTCAGATGTCCTTTTTTAGTAATGGTATCACCCTGCTTGCATACATGCGAGTGCGTGTGAGAAGAAAGATATGTATTCGTATGTATGCATGTAAATGCTCTATGAGAACCATGAGGCCTGTTTTGTATAACACAGAACAGCCAAATCAATTAAAGTTTGGTTTTAATTTGTGTGTGATGTTTCTCCTTGGTTTGGCTGAGTGTGTGTGTGTTTGTCAGCATGTTGAAGCGTGGTTTTTTTTGTGCAGAGACATGTTTACATTCCTAAAGCTGTGAAAGACTGGCGGTGTTGCTCTCTCTCTTTTTCTCTCTCCTTTTATATTCCTCTTTTTTTTTTTTTTTTTTTTTCTCCTTTATCTTGCTTTTTGTGCTTGTGCTGATGGGCCGCACTGAGTCACATTCACAGGCTGCCCACTCCAGCTGTCATGATGGTAACTGACAGGGAGTTCACAGCGAGAAAAGTAGAGAAAGACGGATAGAGGCGAAGATAAACAGAGATTGAGTGGGCTGTGATTGCTTCACGCTGATTTGTAGACAGAGTAAAAGACGGATTTATGTATATGTGTGGGTGCGTGTATGTGTTATGAGGAAGTGAATGCATG
Organism: Cyprinus carpio; assembly: GCF_018340385.1. NCBI lineage: Eukaryota > Metazoa > Chordata > Actinopteri > Cypriniformes > Cyprinidae > Cyprinus > Cyprinus carpio. The sequence continues at coordinate 10,620,416 of NC_056604.1, read as the reverse complement.
GACATGCAAACACGTACATGGCCTCTGGTAATTACCGATGGCTGGGAAAGGGCAAAATCCGAAACGTTCATGTGTTAGAGCTGTTTTTTTTAAATGTGAATTCTCTCACTCACAAAAAAAGGTGTTGAATATGACCATTCTTTTCAGTATAATGAAAGCGAAGGTGGAATAACGCTGTCAAGTTCCAAAATGACAAAAAGCACCATAAATGTATGTAAAAGTGGTTCATATGTTTTCTGAAGCCATAGAACAGAGTTGTGTGTATGGTACAAACTTAAATGTAAATAATTTAATGACGATTGAATTTATACATTGTATACTGTGTACAATGTATACACATACAGTGGCTGTTTGGGCACGTTCATGAGAGAAGTGTTGATGCCTGATTCATGAATGATTCATTCTTTTGAATCAGATCTTTTCAATGAATCTGATGTTCATTAATCAGACTGATTTGATTCTCAAGTTCAACTCACTGACTCAGTACAACAGTTAGTTGAAGGGCAAGATTATCAGACATTAATTACCTTTCTTCTCACACAAATCTATCATCTATAAATAAGACTTTCAATATAACATAATTCATATGGGCTAGTTTATGAAACTTTTAAGGTGATTTTGTGTCTTTTACATTCATTGTAACTGAATGGAAAAAATACCAGTACTCAAATGTCTTCTTTTGAGTTCCACTTAAGAAGAAAATCATATAGGTTTGGAATGACCTTATGATAGAAGTTTCATTTCTCTGTGAATCTTTTCTTTAACAGTAAAAGAATGAACCTCTTATTTGTGTTTTTCTCTTGCTATCATTGTAGATGAATATAAGATGAAGGGAGTGGAGGAGGTGAAGTACATGCGTGGAGAAGAAGACAGAGTAAACGCACGCAACCAGGAGAACCTGGTGAGATACAAAACATGCCTGTGCAGTTGTGCACACACCTGGGAAATTCTTCCTGTGCAGTGGTGTCCATCATATTTTGCTTAGTATTCACACACACACACACACTCACACACACCACTTGAGGCTTATATGCCATTGCTGGCTTATACATTAAGAGGTAAAACTAAGCGTATGCAGTGCGCACGTGTGCCGACATGTTTGGAATGTGGGAGAGGGAAATTCTAAAAAAAGTTCCACTTTTGTCACAGAGTCTCACTCTCATGCTTAGACACTCGCATTACCAGGCAAACTGTAATATTCAGGAGTTTCTACATGCATCTTTTCTTACAAACACTCATTAAAAAATTCTCAGATGTCATGAACATGATATATGCATTTTTTTTAACCTTAACTAATAATGTTAAGGTTTCTTGTATAATGACCTTCAGAATTAAGCTGTCTGTTTAGCTACATTACTTTTAACACTATGTAAATTACCCTGTTATGATTGGCTAACCTTTTCACCTGTTAAAAGAGTAATAATGTCACTGCCTAATATTGGCATTGATATGCAAATGTGGGTCATCATATGTTAATGTTATATGTTAATGTGCTCAGTTGGGGTGTAAAATGCTTCATTACTTGTTTATTTCTTATCCAAAATACAATTATTGTCCTGTTTCTACCCCTTTTTGCATTTTGGTTTCCATAAATTATCTGCATTGTGAACAAGTATGTCCATGTAGTACATTTCCAGTAGAGCAAGTAAAATCCTTTTTCCATGATATACCCCCTTTAAACTGCCTGGCTTAATGAAGTTGTACAGGCAGAGCAGGTGTTCGGATGCCCATGTTCTGATAAGGGGGGTGAGAGGAGAATAGAGACGCAGTGAAAGTGAGGGCAGCCCTCTCTCGCGCTGTCTCTCAGCAGGGCAGCATTCTCATTAGCAGTGGCCAGAGGAAGGTCACTCCCAGGGCCTCTGTATCACACTGTGTTCCAGGCAGAGAAGCTGGTTCTGGCCCACGTCCAGAAGCCAACAGGGCCTCTGCACCAGAGGGCCACCAGGGACGGTCGCCGGAGGCTGAATTTGGCTTTGTTTTGAACAGTAGTAAGTGAAAACGTGCTCACTGTGGGTGTGTTTGCAGGAGAAGAGCTCGACGCAGCACAGGACCAAACAGCACAAAGAGGTGCCTGGGCCCAGTGCCAACAAGACAAAGTGAGTGGGTTTATACATGTGTCTTTCTGTTTACAGTGTACGTGTGTTTCTGTTTGTTTTGTGTGTGCGGGTGAGGGCATTAAAGTTCTTGCTCTGTTGAAAACGTGCCAGAAGTCTGTAAATTGTGTGTGGTTTGTTTCGCTTTGTGGCCTGTCTTATCCCCTCCGGATCTCATTTGCATGTTCTATTTGAGCGTAATGTGCCATATGTTTCGTAACTTATTATGATGTTTCATGCCTTCGGATGTAATTGTCAGTTTCAAAGTGTTTTATTGGCATAATTATTTCTAGTGAAATTGCATTCCTAAAGCATCAATAACACAATTGTGGTGCAAATAAATAATAAGGCTAATTTATAATTATTTTTTGTTAAAAGTCATTTAAAGGAATAGTTCCACCATAGATGAATGTCATTTATTCACCCTCATGTAGTTTTAAACTATTGATGACAACTGAACTGGGGGGGGGGGGGGGTGGGGGGGGGGTTGTGATAATATCTGCAGTAATATCATTTTGTGTAGTGAAAATCATGACAGCCCTATTTGAAACCCATATTTTCTTTATTTCCATGAAAATGCAACAAAATTGTTTTTTGGAGCTAAACTGCCTCAGTTTGTGTTTATATGGAAAACAGCAGCATGTACTTTATGCAAAATATTGTAGTGCTCAATTAAAGAATGAAAAGATACAGGTCTTATAAGAAAATCAAGGTAAATGAAGTAAAAACTAAATCATTTTTGGGTGATACGTTCAGCTATTTATTAAACATTTAGCGTGAGATGAAAATATGTTTCAAAACATCTACAACTATTTACATGGAAACTAATTTATGACCTGTTAACCATTAATATTTTATTTGTTTATGCCTTAATGGACTTTAATTTTCACTGAGCTTTGAAAGCTAGGAACACATTAAACAGAAAGCTAATACATATGGTGTTCAAAATGTCTGGAGGTGAAGAAATTGTGTTTGAGGGAATGTTCATTAAGAATGAACAGTTCATTATTGTTTTATGTGCGTGTCGATGGAGTAATGCTCAGTTAATGTGCTTTGTGTGTGTGTGCAGGCAAGGGTTTTTAGTCCCTGCTGTAATGTGTCTATAAAAATGATTCCTGCCCAGCCACTCTTGATCCTACAGGAGGTGGTAGCTTTCTGAGTGTGAGAGAGTGTGTGTATTTGTGTTCTTTATGCTTGTTGTAATGGAAAATTCTAGTGTATTTGTTGCTTCCCTTCTCCTACCCCCACTAACTTCCTCTCTTTCTCTCTCTCTCTCAGCATACATACGTCAGAGAGTCAGCAGGAGTTCTTCAGAATGCTGGATGAGAAGATTGAGAAGGTGAGGGAGGGAGGAAAAGAACGAGGCACAGAAGTAAAGCAGGCAGCAGATGGGTTAGAGATTTTAAAGGGCCAGTGTACATTAAACCACCCTTCAGAGTACTGTACATTTATCTAGATTGTGACATTGTCTTGTCCTTCCGTCATGTGAATCGCTTGTCTGGAACTTCCTGTAGACCTCTAGAGATAAAATGATATATTTATGGCTTCGCTTTTTCCCCAAATACTTCCTTCTTTCCCTCTCCCTCTCTTATCTGTCTTTGTCTCTCTCTTGAGGTCTGATATCAATTGGAATAAAATTTATTAAATCTAAACATTTTAGATTTTGTTTAAAAATAAGACAGGGTTATGTAAAGCTTGTAGCGCTTTTCTGTTCTCATCCGTAGTTGATGTTTAATATTCATGAGGAACGGGATTTTGGTCCAATGAGTTTTATTTGTGGTTGGAGCAACCTGGCAACCAACAAAATGTAGCGTTGCTTATCACTCTTACTGCTAGTTAGGACAAAAACTCAAATTCACTTATAGCATTTTTATTTAATCTTTCTCTCTCTCCTTATTTTTTAGGGGCGGGACTACTGCTCAGAGGAGGAGGATGATGTGACATAGCAGAGAGGCGCCAGATCTTGCCAGAGATGGAAATAGAGAGAGTGTGAACTCAAAAAATCAGTGTTTCCTATGTCTGTAACACTCTGAGAGTGAGTGTGCGTGCGAGTGCGTGCGAGTGTGTGCTTGTGAGAGCGAGAGAATGCAGGACTTTTCCTCATAGGCTGTTGCACCCTTGACCCCTTCTCCTCTCTTGGGGTTGCCTTGCTTGGAGATCTAGATGGTTTTGGGTGAAGAAAGAACAGCTTGATTGATGTATTATCAACAGACTCACTCTGACGTGAAATGAGGACCCCCGTCCCCCTCTGCTCCTCTCCTCCTACGGCCAGCATTGAAACGGCCTCCTTCCTCCCCCTGGCTGTGACGAAGCCATCTGAGAGAGAGAAAGAGAGATTATGACAAGGAAAGCGAGATGAAAGGATATGCAGAGAAAAAAGATGACATGCCCCTCCCAGTCCTTGTTTTAAGCAGCAGGCCAGAGAAAACTGACATATGGAGGAACCAGAAGAGAGCTTTCAAACATCCTCTGGAGATAATGGGGAGTGAATTTAAAGATGGAGTGTTGTGGGTTTTTGGGGAGAGAAATGATTGAACAAGAGAAATATTTTATGAAGAGTGACTATATGAATGAACTGGCTGATTATTTTGATATTTTGATAAGAGCGCCGTGGCAAGGTTTCGAACATTTGAGTCTGGACACTGCCTTTTGAAGGACCTTTTTTAAATTTGTCAAGATTGATTTGTTTGTTCCATAAATGTTTTTTTTTTTTTGCTTATTGCATAGATCATACCTCTTTAAGCTTGTGCTGTAAAGGTCAGGGCTGTACGGTGACCCCGTAACACACTCGCACACTCACTCACACACAGAGAAAGACTTAATGCTAAAATGATCACCACACCCTCTTTCCACACACAGGTTCACACTTTAATTTTGTATAGCCTGCTATTATTTGTAAAGTTCTCAGAAAATAGACAGAAATAATGCCAAACACGCACATCCAAAAATATCCCTTACAGCCGCCCGCAAACTGGCAGCATTTCACTTAAAGATCCGTATTGACTGTTTATGCTGCCCTTTAATACAGGTAATGGACTGTGAAGAGACTATGGCAGAGAACTGGGGTTGTCTGTTTTGTTTTGTGTTTCGAGGGCTGTATTTGTGTTAATCTGTGTCAGAGAACCAGGTCTTACTGTGTTAATCGTTGTCAACGGGATGAGGTGTTTGTCTTAGGCCTGTATGCGTTTCTCACCCTGCCTTTCTTTTTCAAAAGTATTCAGTCGTGTTGGCTAAAATGAATTCTTGTTTCATATAATTCATAGATATGTTCTAGACCTAAACAGTATGAGGTGGGGTAGGGTCACTTTGGGGGACACAGCACTGGCCAAGAATCTGTCTTCATGATTACTGGATTGATTCCTTTTTAATTTTTATTTTTAATGTTTTCTTTTTATATTAAAATATAAGACACAGGAGCTGTGGTTTCTGTGTGCTGTCTCACCGATTAATTTGTTTGTGTGTGTGTGTATAGGTATGTACTGCTTTGCTGACATCATTAATCTGTAACAGCGTCATATTTCCTGTTGGTGGTCTGACTCATAACGTTAAAAATACTTAATGGTTTCTAGGCTCGAATTTCAAATGCAGAAATGTGCAGATCACAAATCCACCAGGGGTTAATATCAAACCGTGCAAATGTTTAACTATATCGTTAAAATAGCTGTCCAACAGCACGTCTTTTCGGAGAATCCACACAGAGAGGAGACATTAGATGTTGACAGACCAACGCGAAGCATATGTGCGTTTTAATTTCACTTACTACTTGTGGTTTGTCTCCACCTGCAGGTTGAAGAATTGAGCTAAACTATGCTAGAAATGTATAAAATGGTATATTATTAGATTAAAATCTATAATTGTATAAAATGAACGTTTATGTTTTAGATTTCGTGACTGCTCACTATTTAAGCTTTTCAGTTCTTTTCATCACTTTGGTACCTTTACTACTTCATTTGGGTTGCTAGTGCACTGGGGGACATTTCAGGGTATTTAGGATATTCTGATACATTACTGTTTCCAGTGGTTAAACTCTTAATATGCTCCTTCCACAGCTTTAATTTACTTGCTGCTTATAGAGAGTCTGTGGATTTATTAATGCTAAAATCTCTTGTGCAGCACAATTGGAAAAAATGGACATGCAGAAAGTGCCACAAACGATACATTAATATTTAAGAGGTAACATTAAAAGTAGATGTCTATAACTCTAAAACTTTTTTTTTTTACTTCCGGTTGGACTTATTATTAGCAGCATTTTTAACAATCCCAAATTGAGGTTAAAAAAAGGATTTTGTGAGCCACAGCCAGTAATCAGTGTTTAAATTTTCTATATTCGTGCATATGTAAACTTGGTTAATATGTAATGCTATGTCTCATGTATTATATATTTATGATATATTTATATTGCATATTTTAAAAATTAAATTGCATAAAATAAAAATATAATGCTCATAAATAAAATAAATAATCCTATTCTCACAAATAAGTCTCCTATGCTCACCAAGGCTGCATTTATTTGATCAAAACACAGCAAAAATACCAATATTGTAAATATATTTCACAATTTAAAAACTTTTGTCTGTTTTAATGTTTTTAAACGTCATTTATTTCTGTGAGGTCAAAGCTGAATTGTCATCAGCCATTACGCCAGCCTTCAGTGTCACATGATCCTTTAGAAATCATTCTATGCTTATTTGGTGCTCAAGAAACATTTATTCTTATATTATCAATGTTGAAAACAGTTAGCACCCGGTGAGCACTTGGGGGTTCGGTGCCTTGCTCAAGGGCACCTCAGTCGTGGTATTGCCAGCCCGAGACTCAAACCCACAACCTTAGGGTTAGGAGTCAAACTCTCTAACTATTAGGCTACGACTTCCCCAAATGGGCTTCATGATGGTTGGTGTGTTTGAAGTGGATCTGAATGATGAAAATGGTGTCATTTAGATCGGTTTAATGCATGTGAGCGTGAATGTGTGTGACTGATCTCCATCTGGTGTGTGTAGGAGAAGTGGAGGAAAGAAAGATCTGGTATAAGAGCGAGAGAGTGGAGTTCAGCCCTGTGAGAGCTCTGGCTTGGTTGTCACTCTACATTGCCAACATGAGCTCACAGCAATTACATCTAACTCAATCCAGCAGGCCTCTCTTGCCCTCCTTCCTTTTTCCCCCTCTTTTCACTCTCTGCATGTATCTCTCACTTTTCTATTCCCATCCCTCTTTTCTCCACCATTAAACACATGCCTGACACTGCTTTTAACTGTAGAAACCCTTTATAAATGTAATCCATTACTGTCCTCTAATTATAAGCTCTGCCATTCACTCGTCTTTTTAAAAACATTCCCACTAGAACTTCAGCTAGCCTCTTTAAAAACCTGCTTTCATTCGATTTACTAAAAGCTGTCACCTTTGCCCACAGACAGAAAATACAAGCTTCCATGCATTCTGAAGTGACATTAGGCCACTCTGGTGTATGCATTTCTTTTGGGACTTGACCCCAGTGGCCTGATCCAAACTTCTCACATGGTTGAGTAAAATATTGCAGAAACTGTCAGAATAACTCATTTAATGTGAGAATTTGTACCAGACATAGACATAGCAGACGGAAACCAGGTTTGCACCAGCCAGAGTAACTTAGCCAAACTTCTGCTTTGGCTGTCCTCAGAGAGTTTTTCTTTCAGCCGAATGATAAAAACATACATTCATATCTCCCTAATGTCGAATATGGTTTTGACGGAGAACCTGCCATTTTAAAGGTGTGTCCTCTGTCTACATACATTTGTCTCTTGTCTTGACCATATTTAAACTTTTTTTTTTTTAACTTTAAAGTGCACAGAGATGTAGTAAGATGTCATGCTAACTGCTGCTGAACGCTGTTGGAAGACAGAGAGATGACTGGCATGTCCAGCTGGGGAAAAAAAAATCAATATTCAAAATCCAGATACCATCTTAAACTGGATTTAACAAAGTAAACGAATTCCAGCAGGCTAAACACAAAGAATCAGCTGAATGGTATCTGACATTAAAATATTACAAAAAAAAAAAATCCTTAACATTTTCATTTAACATTTAAACGAGCATTATTTTTAGGTAGCTACTTTGTTCCTCGCTTCCTATTTTAAACACTAGGGGTCGCCATTAGATCAAAAGTAGTTTTAAACAGCGCAAAGTGTCCCTCAAGAAAAATGGCCCCTTTGGGAGAAGTTTCATTTAAAAACGAAATCAATTAGGCTGAGTCTAAGAATATGCATCACTGTAATCTCATTTCGCCCATGTGCCATATTTACTACAGTTGCTGAATACAATACAACGTACTGGTAATAGCCACCAAAATGTCCGAAAAATCGTGAAAGCTGTTGGAAAGAGAAGCAGGTGTCAGCTGTAGTGAACTGGATGATGTCATGACTGAACTCTCAGAAGTGTTGGGAATCATGGGATGCAAGAGACGCGAATGGAATGAGATCAAGCACCCGATGGATAAAGTAGGCTAAATGAGCAATGTGGAAAGAATGGAAGGGGATAAAGAGCTCTGGACAACAGTGTTTCACAAGTCAAAATAAGAAATAAGCAATTAGATATTATTTCGCCATTAAATTTTTAGTTAGTAATTAATCTGCACAGTCCTTTTTATTTTTGTAGCTATATTATATTTGAATGCATCAGCCTAACTACCCAACTTAAAGGTATCTTCGGGGGGACTTTTACGGTAAGTACGATATTTAAATTGCTTAGCCTACCTAGGCTATAGCCACTGGAGCATCTGCATGGTAGGTTTACATTCTTATGAATTCTTATTCGCGATAGAAAAGCAGCTCTTTCACGTTATGGTATCACAACTGTGAAATTACAAACAAAAAATACACCTTCTGAGACATGAACTGAAATGAATTGTGAATTTTATTAACATTAAATCATCCTCATTTTCACCTCAAAATTTTGGGGAAGCTGTGCCTCCCCCGACGAGCCGCCACTGCACCTTTCAGTGCCTCAATGATCTGGTGAAAGGTGTGAAAATCTGGAAGAGGCAACCCACTTTCGTCAAGAGGTAACCTCTCCACCTCTCTCTACCCCTCCTTACACACCCTCTCTGTCTTCCAGCCTCCCATTCACTCACACACCCTTCTCAGGTTGTGACCGCGGTGTCCATCAGGAAAAGATGCCGGCTGAACGATTCGTGGCAGTGGCTGTGATTTGCGCTCTGATGGCGCAAAACTGCCGTGGGGAGCTTGTGGCTCATGTGCAGGAGCTGAATCCCGTCCCTGAATCCTCTCTGCTCAAGCCCAAAGTCATGATCGCTATTCTGGCTCGGAACTCTGCGCACAGCCTGCCGTACTACCTGGGCTGCATCGACAGCCTGGACTACCCGAAGGACCGGATTGCGATATGGTGAGACTCTCCAAACTGGACTTTTATGGAATGCGTCTGTAGAGGTGTATGGTTTGCTTTGCAGCAAGTGTGTTGGTTGAAAACTGAAAATGTCTGGTACATAGTGGAGTTATTGTGAAGTGCGCGCAGGTAGGGTTTGGTTAATGAAAACCTTCTGGCAGATAGAGGAACAGAGACGCCGCTGTCTGCGTGCAGCAGACCTGTTAAAGCGGTTTTACTGCACTCTGTCCACGCGTGTGCACGGATTTAATTACATGTTAAATGAGGATGACTGGCTTTTGCTGGCTAAGCAACATGTCCTGTCGGTTCTCTTTATAATTAGAGTTTTAGGAAAATTTCTGTCAGCATAATTTTCGAGTGGCAATCAGTTCGTCTCGCGCAACCACCCCTACCAACTGTGACATAGGCTACTTGTAATATGTATAATAACAATCTCTGTTTTGTGCTGCGACTCGCGAGGATATGCCTATATGTATTTATTTGCTCTAACTTGTAAATGTTTTGTTACTACTGAAATGTTATTCTGAAAACGCTGGTGAAACGCATACACTTGTGTGTAAGAATACAAACTACCAGCTTACTGAATGATTGAACGAATGATCTAGATATCCCCGCCCCCTTCTTGTATTTCTTAATTAATACAGGAGAGGGGAAGAAGGGGACCAGAGTTAATGTCTTTCTCTTTCATGCCCACATTCTATCCGTGTTCATTACCACTGATGATGAGCATGAATGATCTGTGAACTATCCTCACTTCCCTTCAGCTTTTCCTAGGATAAACAAGTGATTTACATTACATTTCTTTCTAAATCAATTGGTTAGAGGCACACACAACTTTTATTTCATCTCCCTCTCCTCTCTATGCTGCTCCACAGTCTGTGCGGAGCTACTTTGATTGGAAAACATTCAGTATGAGTTTGGGCTGACAGTACACCCCACTCCACTGTTATGCCTTATGCTTTACCACTTTTTACATTTATTTCTTCTGGCAGGATTTAACTGGAGAGTGTTTTGAATGAGGCACACATTTATGAAGTGAAATTCATTTTGAATCCTTTTGCATGTCATTTGAGCCATAGGCTGAACTCTGCTAACACAGACTATGTACACATACACAGAGGTATGGTTATGACATTTTGATTAAACATTACAAGTCAGCAACAATGGAAAGAAAAAAAACTTGCATGGATAAATTGTTTACAATAAGATCTATAAAATCCATTTAGAAAATAGATAGGGTCAATTTTTATTTCTTGTCAACTTTAGCTGCCTGTGTGTGGAGATTTGTATGCATGTATGTGCACAATTATGAAGACCTGCAGGAGATTACTGAACAAACGGAGCAGTCAGATGACAGGCTGAAAGTCTCACTGCTTTGTGAAAGAATGTGGGGAATTAGGGGGAAGAAAGGATGGAGTGAGAGGAAAGGGCAGGGGAGGGGAACTGTTGAAAATTACACAGGGGCACCACAAGTGGCCTAACAATCCACATTCCATCCCTATTGACCACGCACACTGGTCAACCACAATGTTATCTCTCTGCCCAACTTTGTCTTTTCTTATTTGTTAGGTAAGCCAGTATGAAGTGTAAGTGTTGTTTAAACTAGAATTTGTGTTTATTCTATTAGCCTGAAAAAATACTGTTAAATAGCATAACTAAAACAGAATAAGCAACATTTTTTATACATTACTGTAATCCTAACTAATACTGTAGTTATAGAGATTTTTTTTATTCAAGTAAATAATAGCTGTACGTGTAGGTAACTAGGCCTACTGTACTTAAAAAGGTAGGCAAGATGGTCCTCATGAAATGAAAATTCACGATCGCATTCAGATCTCCTTCCATCCAATCAACAACTGATGGAGAGAACAAAGATTTTTTCCATAATCTGTTTCACTCAAATGTATATCAGAATAAAAAAGCAAAGATCTGTCTACTTCCATTTCATCACAACCTTAAAGGAACTTTGATTACAATTAGAGTTTCTGTGATTGTTTGACTTCTGTAACACTGAAGAGAATTGTTAGCACTAACAAGAGAGACAGAGAGGATGATCTCCTCTGACAGTGTCTTGATGGCTCAGAGAATCTTAAGTAATAAAGAAGGAAGAGTGTGAACCCAGTGTCATGTTCCCTAAAGGCACAGTCCTGTAATTAGCAAAACGGTGTTCAAGCTAATGGTGCCAACACAGCTTTTGACTTAAGGTAGAAATGACTGATCAAGTTACAGTCAAAATTACTGAATACAGACTCGTTTATAACAGCCGACTGCTCTTTTGTGTCTGTTTACTAGCCTTATCGGTATGATGTGATTTTCTTGACAACCATGCGAGCAGTTTTCCTTCGGACTCAGGTGTTCGTTCCAGCAGTTATGATGCTGTTTCTGAGGAATGCTGGGCATTTTGGCAAGTTAAATAAACAAAGCATGCTGAATAGCTATAACAAAGGGCTTGAGAAAACAATAGAGATATGGTGGGTATTGATCTGAAGGTCAGCTCTGTAAATGATTATGTGTTTGTGTTTTTATTAGATTTGCATCAGTTTTGCTGTTAATAAAACCCTGGTGCAGTGTTCGATGGGGACTATAGCCTAACTTGGGCATTTCTGCAGTTCCCCTTCACTATTGTCCTTTTCAGCAGGTCCAGAATCAGTTTCTGCTCTTTCCAACAACAGTCAATTCAGTTGTCTTTCCCATCCACCCGAAACCCAAATGGCCATAACCCAGCAGGGGTTCGAGTGTAGAGGAACAATAGTGCACAAAAGTCCAGACGGCAGGACGAATGTAGACTTTAGTCATGGGTGTCTGGAGTCGAGCTGGAATAGTAGTTTATTGGTGTGCAGTGTTTTGGGTCAGGGCAGGTTACCAAATAATCTGCACAATACTATTATGTAAAAATGACATGGTTGTATAGTGGATATTGCAGCATTTTCATCGCAACACTTGTTTGCAGTTTTGGAGTGTTTAGTCACATGACATTTTATGGTTCTGTTGATTGGCTCAAAATGTTCCGAGGTCCAATGCAGCTGCTAATGAAATATTTGCTATTGCATAACTTTCTCCAGGTATTATATAGATGTTTTTGGGACTTTTCTAACAATCACAGACCATTGTTTTAGGTTGTCCCAAAAGGCACACTTGACAAAAGATAGACGTGCATGAAGCAAGCAGATTTGCGGGGACATATAGGAAAGGATTTCGAGGTGACAGAGCTTTATGTTGTTGTTGCAGTCTTCATGTCTGCAGTGCAAGCAATCAATCTATCTGTCTACCTCTACCTGTTTCAGTCTTTTTTCTCACACCCCTTTCTCATATTTTCACTGTCCATTTTCTTGCTCTTGTTCTGTGCATAATCACATATCACATACTTTTTTTTTTTTTTTACAGTGTTTCACAGATGTGTTTATATTCACAAGGAAAATGAAGGGAGAGTTTAAGAGTTCATGTGAATTTTTGATAAACTCTGTCAGTGTCAGGTGAGAGACTGTGGGAATCTCTCCTGCTTTCCAGACTGACTAGTCTATACTGTATGCACTCTTGAGAAAAGCATTCGTTTATACAGATATGTGTTGATTTAAACTGATTTAAGTTACAACTGATTTAACCGCTTTTGATGCTTTTATCAGATTTGTGATAACTCTAGAACAGATATATAGAAGAACAATGAGTCATTGAAAAGCAGATTAAGCTCAAATGTTTTGGATGGATCTCTTAGGTCCTAGTTTGCAGCTGTATCAAATGAAATGTATTGGTACCTTTAATGTGAATGTAATTATGTACTTGTAAAAAAGATGTCAAATGTGATGAGGGGGGATGAACTAGCATCAGACTCTCTGACATGGCAGAGCTGTGTTGACAGAGGGTGGCTGAAGGAATTTGAGAACAGCAAGGGCTTCACAAGCCCCTTTGCCCCCTCCTCAATCTACAGAGCCAGGCAGCCACGTCAGCCCATGCAGAGCCACTGCAGAGCAAGCAAGCAAACACACACACTCACACACGTGTATGTACACACACATCTGTAACTGGCTATGTTTGAACCAAAGGGCATTTTCATTCAATGAGCAATTTACATTTACATTTTTTTGTATCTTTTCTCAATAAATAATGTTCCAAAGCAGAACTATTTCGGCAAAGTGTATGCATTAGTATACTTTGTCAATGTTTTTATCTAATAGGGATAGTTCGCCTAATATAATTCTGTCATTATTTATTAACCTTTATGTTGTTCTAAAACTGTAATTTTTTTAATCCTTCGGACACAAAAAAGATCAAAAATGACTTTTTTTTTGTCTATACAGTGAAAGTCAGTGGCCCAGTGTTGCTTTGGACACCATTTACTTTTATTGACAAACAGTTGAAACATTTTGAAAATATATTTTTAATTGTTCTGAAGAAGAAATTCATAGAGGTTTGGAATGACATGAAGGTGAGTAAATCATAAATCAAAATTTCATCTTTGCATTGAACAATCCCTTTAAATCCCTTTAAAAAGTCAATAGAGGATCTACATCCACATTAATCCAGATATTTGAAAATGTGTTTTTTCAAAATGCTAGCATTTTTAAAAAAAAAATCTAAAAGTCGTTCGTCAATACTGACATGTAAAAAAAGGCATCAGCTTGCTGCAAATACGTAAAATGTCATAAACTCTTACTAAGGTTATACCAAGAGACCAGACACAATAAAGTTCTCATTATTATTTAATTCTTCTGTTTTCATTTTTATGTAATGAGGGCATAGTTTGTAGTTATTAAAGACTGTGGTCTGTCATTATGAATACACATGCTCATCTTAATAAAACAGACCCATTGTTTTAGATAAAATGGGTAATCAGCCTAGAAGGCAGCTTATTTTGGCGTTGTCAGAACAGCTTTGAACAGTAGAAGACTTTATTAAATCTTTTTTATGGGTTTATCTAATTTAGGGTTATGTCATGTAATCTCTGTGTTTTACTCAAACATGATTGCTTCTTTTATTTGGGGATAGTCCTCTTTATCTATCGTGGCTGTACTGTGCAGGTGGAGAAAGTATAAGATGTGCGTGCTTGGAGGTGAGTAGCATGTGGTGTCCAGATGCTGTCAGTAAGGACATATGGAGGAGAAACAGAGAGACAAAAAGAGAGAGTGAGCCTCGGGCGGTCAGATAATGAGCTGGAGACTTACAATAAACTTCAAACGGGTGGTGAAAGAAAATTGAGTTTTTATAAGTAAAGTCCTGCTTCCTCCAAGCACAGCAGGAGCGCACACACACAAAACCTAGAGCTAAATGTCCTGCCACGAACACACACACACAGATCCCTAACACTTTTAATCACCTTTCCACTTACAGAATATTGCAAGTGAAATAACTTTGGGATGTTTAACAGTGAAATATCAGATTAATTGCAGATTGGACTGAGGATTTGTTCCCAAAACATAAAAAAATGAACATAAATCAAAATACAGGTTGGGAGAAGCAACTTAATAATATTGTAGAATATAGACCTCATTCAGAAAGTGTATGTAACGTGGTCAGTGTCAGCAGTGTGTTTTTGCCCTTGGGTGTGGAAATTTGTTAGGGTTCGAGAGGTGAGAGTGAAAGGTGAGGAGAATGTGTCTGTCCGGATATATGACTGACTGAACCTTCAGAAAGCAGAAGTTTCAGTCATTCATATGCTGGCAGGTTTGAATTCCTCTGGCTGTTTACTTGTCCGGTCATGAAAATAAGTGTTGCCCCCTGTGTCCAGAGCTGAGACACAGCCTTAAAAACTCCATACAGGCAGAAATACACTCACATCATCACATATGTGCTTATATTTGGGTGAATCAAAAAGCATGCTGGGGTATTTTATTATTATTATTAAAGAAACATTATGTAAAAAAAAAAAAAATAACAATAAAATAACCATTCACTTTTAATATTAGTACAAAAATGAATTATTTAAATAGTAAGGGATTTATACGTTATATTATATATAACAATACATTAATCTTTTTCTTTTGATTTTAGGAGAAATATGACCCAGACATGTTCTTCATGAGATTTCCCCATTTACTCATTCCCCATTTACAGTCATACATAATTTAAGCATATAGTAATGTAACATAAAGTCATGCACAAATCATGAATCTAAATTCTCACCAGGGATACTTGCACACTTCACTATGTGTATATGTGCAGTTTTCTTTGTCATGGAGAAGCATAACCCAAAATGCATTGTATGGGTCTCTCCCCAGGAGGGTCGGAGAAGAACACATGCAATCTTTTGCCATTAGAGAGTCATTTAAAGAGATGCAGCGAGTCTGTGTATTCCAGATGTTTATATCAGTGTGACAGAACCACAACATGTTTAATTAATTCATATAAATGCTGAACTAGATTGAAGAGAGAACTGTACATAAGAATGAGAATTGCATGCAAAGAAAAATCTAACACACTTGTATTTATCCTCATGTAATAAAATGCACATGCATATGCTCTTTTGCTTTTCTGCTTCATTGTTCATTCTGATTTTAATGGATTTTTCACAGATGTTCTGGAAAAATTATTGCAGCTCGAAGGCCTGTTTTCCTATAAAGCAACCGTGGCACACTTGCATTAGATGAAGTCATCAGAAAAGCAGTGTGTATGAAAGCAGTGATCTTTTTGACACTGAATTGCCTGTCATTACCTGTGTGTCAGGTGTTTCAAACCAGTGATAAAAAACCAGACTGCTTATCGAGCTTGATGCTGTCTGTTCCCTTTGCTGTTATACGCTCATAAAATCTTGGACACCCATAGAGCATACTTAAAACACATATACATCACCTTGGCCTGTATTTTCGGCATTCTTTGGTGGAATATGTTGTTATGAGCGAGACTGTCTTGGCTGAGTAATTGTCTGTGTTTGAGTGACAAAATAGCAGTCATGGTGTCGAATAGCTGGTCTATTACTTGTTATTTAAAGATGAAGAGTGTATGGTAATATGAGTTTACTTGGATGCACACACTACATACACTGTTATCTGTTGTCTGACAATGTTTGTTTGTGGGATTTATATGTGTATTTGTGGGTTTACTCTAGTATTATTCACTGCAGATGTTCAAGGCAGACAAAGCCGTAGATTTGGAAACAGGATGGATGTGTCCCTCAAAATAAAAAAAATAAAAAAATCCATGGAAATAAATAAACCAAAAAAAACAAACAAACAGTCAAACAGATATAGAAAATAATAAATTACATAATTTTACATGACAAGTAAAATAACACAAATAGACTCAAAAAATAAAATGTTTTATGCATAAATCTCAGTAAATTTAGTAATGTTAATGCTTTAAATAAATAAATGAGAAATATATACAAATATAATATTTATTTATTTGAAATATTTATTAATTTTTTAATATCTAAGCATTCTTAAATGTCAGTTTACTTGAAGTACAGTAAAATGGCACAAAAGAGACTTTCCCCCAGAGAATAAATTGTTACCACACTCATATTTGGTCTTGTTTTAAAGCATAAACCTCAGTAAAATTAGTAAAGTTTATGCTTTAAAACAAGTAAACAATACAATTTCTCTTCTTAGCTAAATTTAGGCCTGTATTGCTTAAAGGATGTATAATTAGTACTTGAAAATAAGAAAAAAAAGGCTGCTTATGAATAGGCTTTTTGTAATTTATTATTATTATGATGACTCATTTAACTGTTTTTGTACTTGTCTACACATTAGGTGAAATGAATCCAGTTTAATTTTCTCCATTGCCTCAAGTTTCATCCTGATACTGCTGCAGAACATCCCGCAGTGCTCTATTAATATGGATATACACACAAGTGAAATTTTATTTCTGGTAAAGGTGGGGTGAGGAAATGTGAATGTGTGTGTGAATATGACGACTGAGGTGATGTCAATATTTGTTGGCTCTTTCCCACATGGTTTTACTGCAGAGTCCCTGTGCAGTGTATCCACCCACACGCAAAAACAAACCTCACTTACTAACTAAACACACTTTGTTTGTTTTTTTTTCATTTTTCACATTTTACATCCAAAATCCACAAGCCACAAAGTAGTAATGCTGGGAAAACTCACTGTTATGTCACATCCTATATGTTCGTCGCTGTTAATGTAGTCAAAATATAAATTAGAAGCGGTTTTGCATAAATGTTGTTGCAAGTCACGGTATATTGTTTGATGAAGTTGGAAGTTTATGAATTTTCACTTACTAGTAACATATTGAACTATGCTAAGATAGGCCCTTGAAATACTAATATAAAACTTAGACAATAAGTCTTTTACCTCTCACAAACTACTGTTAAGTGCCTCACTTCCTTCTTAGACCATAAATGTGCCTGAGGAATTTATGAGCCCTGGAAATACAGTGCTAGCTAGCTAGCTTGCTAACATCGTCAAATAGCAATTTTGACATCTTCACATGAATTTAAATAATCTTATCGAGCTTTTCCACAAGTCTAGGAGAAGGAAATATTAACTCAAAACACATTGTTGACTGTTCCATCCTTGCCTGAGGGACGCATCGTTCTTTCACTGCTCCTGATGAGCAGGTGTTTTTGAAGATTGTCTTGTTTATGTTAAAATTATGTAAATTTACATTTATCAGACGCTTTTATCCAAAGCGACTTACAGTGCATTCAGGCTAACATTTTTTACCTAACATGTGTTCCCTGGGAATCAAACCCACAACCTTTTGCGCTTCTAATGCAATGCTCTACCAGTGAGCCACAGGAACACTCCTTTATCACAAATTCTCCTTTATCATTTCTTGAAGGGCTGCAACGGACCATAATGTGGACAACACCACATCCATGCTGAGAGAATGGCTGAAGAACAGTCAAAGCAGATACCATTACGTGGAGTGGAGACCCATGGAAGAGCCACGGTTGGTTGAAAACATCTTGTTACAGAACATGAGGTTTCAGAGTCAATTAGCACTAATGGGTGTTTATGTCAGGAATTTGCAGCAGTCTGCTAATGTCTTTCCCATCTAATGATTTCCAGAACAGGGATTTAAAAAATCATATCAATTCTGTCATTATTTTGTTACCATCCTGTTCCAAACCTATGCATGTTTTTTTCTATGTAAGTCATACACAGATGAGTGGGGGCCGAAACACTGGGCTCCATCTCGTTTTAATCATGTAATGAAGCTCAGACAGGCGGCACTGAAGGCTGCACGAGAGCGCTGGGCTGATTATATACTGGTGAGGTCACGCTGCTTTTCTTGTCATAATCGACTTATGTTGCATGTTACACTCATGTTAAATAAAAACCGCAAGTACTATTACTCCAGCTATATTCATCATATGACACTTACGTTGATGCTAAATTGGTATTTTTATGTAAAACTAGAGTTCTCCAACTACATCTCTTTCTTTTCTCTATTTGTCGACAGTGATAACCTCTTGACCAACCCACGGGTGCTGGATCTCATGATGGCAGAGAATTTCACACTGGTGGCACCCATGTTGGATTCCAGATCCCTCTACTCAAACTTCTGGTGTGGCATCACGCCTCAGGTAAACCTTGTTCACCTCAGGCTCAAAGAGCAATACAAATAAAATTCTCTCATCATTTACTCACCCTCATGGTTTTCCAATCCGGTATGACTTTCTTTCACCTGCGGACCATAAAAGAAGGTATTTTTAAAAATGTCTCAGTGTTTTTTGTTTTTCATCCACACAGTGGAAAAGGTTTTGGTTACCAACATTGATCAAAATATCCTCTTTTGTGATTTTCCAGATGAAAGCAAGTCATAAAGGGTTTGGAATGACATGAGGCTGAGTAAATGATCAATGCATTTTCATTTCACTCAAAAATGAAAATTGGTATTAATTACTCGCCCTCATGTTGTTCAGACCGTAAGACCTTTGATCTTCAGAACACAATAAAATTATTTTTCATGCAAAACCAAGAGCTTTCTGACCCTTCATAGACAGCAATGTAGCTAGAATGTTCTCAGGCCCAGAAACTCAGTAAGGAAATCGATAAAACAGTCCATGTGACATCAGTGGTTCAACTGTAATTTTACGAAGCTATGAGAATATTGTTTGTGCTCAAAGAAAACTGAAATAATGACTTTATTCAAAAAATATTCTCCCCTGTCTTGGTGAACTAACCCTTTAAGGCAAGATTTATTGCTTTTGTTCAAAATACATTCAAATTGAAATTGTACTTTCAACATTCACAATTAAAACGTAATTATGAACAATGCTTCAATAGGTCTGATATCTCATTTTCTCAGGGTTATTACAAGCGCACGCCAGACTACCAGCCTATCCGTGAGTGGAAGCGTTTGGGCTGTTTCATGGTTCCCATGGTGCACTCCACCTTCCTGATGGATCTGAGACGTAGCGCCACACTCGACATGGCTTTCCACCCACCTCACCCCGACTACAGCTGGGCGTTTGATGACATCATGGTCTTTGCATTCTCCGCACGACAAGCTGGTGAGAGATCTCCACTGGATTGCTTTAACAATGGTCCATTATGGAGTAGCACATGACAGGAACATGAAACAAGGCAAAATATCAAAATAAAAGACCAGAAAACCTAAACAAACACCCAAACCCAGCGTTACAACTAGTTATTAAATTATATATATATATTTAATTTAAATATCAAATAATAAAGTCAAATGTTATAATATCAATGTGAATGTGTTGCATATGTAGAAATTAACATTAAGCTAGATTAATAAATGCTGGTATTATAGTATTTTAATACAGTTAGGTTATGATACGCATTAACTAATGTTAAACCATTGAACATATTGTAAGTGTTGCCATTTTATTATTTAAGTGCATGAGTTGTTTTGGAAATGAATGCTTTTAAGCACAGAATGTTTTCAGAGCAAACAGATGAAGGCAGTTAAGAGCACCATTCTTCTGTTTTTGGGACCCAGACCAGACACGGATCAGAAACTAACACATAAATCACTGCACCTCCAACTGTCCAGCTCCAATATATGTTGCTGTGGAGGGTTTGTGTTGATATAACACCTTTAATGTTGGATAATATTGTGGCTAATATAACCAGCTCCAGCTGGGCAGTTTTATGGCCTCTTTGGTTGTTTGTGGATGTTCCATTAAGGAAATAATGTGTGAGAGAGAAAGAGAGCGTGCACCGCTAACAAAAAGCCATCAAACCTTGACTCCAGACACAACCATGAATAACACCGAACCACACAAACACATTAATGATGCAAAACTCATGTTTCTCGTTGTGTAGGGTGGGCTGAATACATAAGGTACATAATAGAATTATGTGAGATATTCATGATGTGTCTGTATTACGTTGTTGTTTTTTCTGTAGGTGTACAGATGTATGTGTGTAACAGAGAACATTATGGTTTTCTGCCTGTACCTCTGAAGGCCCAGCAGAGTGTAGAAGACGAGGAGGAGAGTTTCACACACACCATCACTGAGGCCATGAGTGAGTATTATCACTCACAAACACATTATTATATACACATTAAAGCATAGATGTGTAATGCATTCACTACAGTTCAAAAGTTTGGGGCTAATTCCATTTTTAAATGCTTTTGAAAGAAGTCTTTTATGCTCTGTAAAACTGCATTTATTTGATCAGGAATACAGTTAAAACAGTAATAATGGGAAATATTATTACAATTTAAAATAACATTTCTATTTTTATATATTTTAAAATGTAATTTATTCCTGTTATGGCGAAGCTGAATTTTCAGAAGCCATTACTCTAGTCTTCAGTGTCACATAATCCTTTAGAAAGCATTCTAATATTGACTGATTTGGTGCTTAAAAAACATTATTATTTTTTTGTTGTTGTTGTGGAAACCATGTTTTTTTCAGGATTCTTTGAATAGAAAGTTCAAAAGAACCACATTTATTTGAAATAGAGATCTTTTTAACATTATAAATGTTTTTAATGTCACTTTTGTTAAGTTCAATGCATCTTTGCTAAATAAAAGTCTTGATTTCTTTAAAAAATAAAATAAAGTCTTACTGACCCCAAACTTGGAACAGTAGAGTATGTTCATCAAGCCATTTTCTTATTGGGGACTGTTGCCTGGTCCCCACAATGCAGGCAAACACACACACACAAACTCATAAGAAGCACACCCATGGCTCCTGCCCCTAATAAACCACCCTTTTTCCAGCACTTTAACTCTTTTCCACTTCATAATTTGAAACCTTATTATTTACAGGATTTATTTACATTTTGTTATGTTCCAGTGTGTAATGGTCAGATGTCCATTTTTTATGCAACTAAAATGCCTTTTCTTGCAGTTGATCATAACATAAAACCCTCTGAGTTTCTCTTCACTCCACGCAAATCTCAGGACAAGATGGGCTTTGACGAGGTGAGAGAGCAGAATCTCTGGAATGTCTTGCTTGACTGGACACTCATGATAGATATTCTGCAAAGAAACCTCAGCTGATTTAAGCTTCTTTGAAGTGACATTTTCTTATTTTGCCCTGCTTCAGTCCTCAGACTCTCTCGTTCTCTTTTCTGCTCAGATCTTTCTGATTAATCTGAAGCGGAGGTTGGACCGGAGAGAACGGATGTTGAACACAATGGCAGTGCTGGGTCTTGAGGCCACGCTGGTTGATGCTGTAGATGGCAAGTAGGTCATCAAGGGGACATTATGTGGAATCATATTTGAGATGTTTGGGCAACTGTTGATTTAACCTTTTTGATTCCCTGTCAGGGCTCTGAATACATCTCACCTTCAAGCTCTAGGTATAGAAATGATGCCAGGATATAAAGATCCATACTCTGATAGGGTGCTGACGCGTGGAGAGATCGGCTGTTTCCTCAGCCACCACTTCACCTGGAAGCAGGTACAGACATACTCACATGTAAACAAACATTATAAATATAGAATATGGAATAGGGCCCAAGGTTTTTTCTTTTTCAATATAAAATTAATGAAAGGAAATGTCCTTCAGAAAATGCTGATTGTCAACCAACAGAGGTCAAGTTAAATATTATGTGAATGACTTTATTTTCTTTGAATTTTGTATGAAGTTTTCAGTTTTTGAAAAAATTTGGGATGTGTCTTAATACAATTTAAAACTCTCCTTTTTTTAGTGTATTTTAAATATATAAAATAAACAAGTAAATGGGATGAATAAAACATTCAATAGGAAACTTATACTTCCCATGAATTCTTTTTTTTTTCTAATAACGTGTAAGAGTTGAATGATTGAGATTGTCAAATGTGGTCTATACTAGAATTTGTCTAAACACTTTTAGATTTTTTGGGTTTATTTTATGTTTTTTCTTTATATTAAATTATATTTCTTCAACACATCTAATAATTATCACAGCACAATCATTGAATTTGTGCCTCTAATGCTTTAAAACAAAGTAAGTGGACCATATTGGCAGAAAGTTCTGTATATATGTACACACACAGGGGATACACCCTGTCTTTATTTATAGATTTTCACTGTTAATTAATGTTTTATATGAGCTAAACATAGTATAATTTTCCAGTTAATCAGATGAGCAACATTCAAGTAAATTTTTTCCATTTTCTGAAACAAGATTTTTCAACAGACGAATCGTTTTTCGTTTACTTTGTGTGTTTGTGTGTGAAAGGTGGTGGAGAGGCGTCTGCAGCATGTGCTGGTGTTGGAGGATGACGTAAGGTTTGAGCCTCAATTTAAAAAGAGGTTACAGACCATCATGGAGGATGTTGAAAAAGCTCAGCTAAACTGGGACCTCATGTAAGAACAACACCAGCTGAAAACAAACACATGATGAGACGTTTTCATCATTACCCAAAAGCATATTGATCTTTCTCTTTCTACATCTCTCTCTTTCTTCTTCGCTCTCCATAGATATGTGGGCCGTAAACGGATGCAAGTAGCTCAGCCGGAGGTGTCCGTAGAGGGTGTTAATAATCTGGTGGAGGCTGATTACTCATATTGGACTCTAGGTTATGCCCTTTCACAGCAGGGGGCCAAGAAACTCCTCGCTGCTCTGCCATTCGGCAAGATGCTCCCTGTGGATGAGTTCCTGCCAGTCATGTTCAACAAACACCCAAAGTAAGTGTGAGGCAAGGATGGGTGTGTGGATAGATAGGTTGATGGACAGATAGATCAATGGATGGATGCAAGGATAGACTGATGTATAGGTCGATGGTTGAATGCATCCATAGTTTGATGGATAGATAGGTCAATGGATGGATGTACGTATGGATGGATGGATGGATAGATCAATGGATGGGTGCATGGATAGATTGATGGAAGGATGCATGGATAGATTAATGGATAGATCAATGGGTGAATGCATGGATAGATCAATAGATATATAGATAAATTGATGGATGGATTTTTCAGAAGCTTTTACACACTGGTACACTCTGAGGCTGTACTGCTGAGTGGAGAGACACAGTGCTAGATTGTTCAGAGTGCAGGGAAAAGTATGGTGTCCCTACTGGGTCACACAATGACTGCCTTTCTACCCAGTTTCCTCTATTGGGAAGCCTGCTCAGCACTAGCTGTGCCCCCAGCATGTGTTGCCTTTACTGGCCCTTCTCTCTCTCGCCTAACACCCTCAGTACCCTGCGGTCCTTCTCCTTTGTTGTCTTGCTTTCTCTGGGTCTCTCTCCCTACTTTGTGGAATTTTGGGAAGGGCCAGCTCTTCCTGTTCTCGGCATTCAAGGGACAAAATTCCCATTGATAGTTCTCTGAGTTTTGGGGGAAGGGCCATTGGTATAAGACAGATGGATTACTGTATAAATATACTCCACTTTCTGTGTGTTTGTGGTGTGTGTGTGTGTGTGTGTGTGTGTTTGTGTGTGAGAGAGAGAAAGAGTCATTGTGTGACCCAAGTGTGTGAATTTAGTGTTGTATTATTGTAAAGTGTAGTAAATAATGCAGTGTTTTCATGTTGTTCAGATAGCTTTACCCATTATAGAATAATTTAATTGTACTAAATGTACATTATTGTAAAATATTAGTATGCAAATATTAAGATGAAGAACGTTTAGGGTCAATAAGATATATATATATACATTTTTAATACTTTAATACATACTTTTATTCAGTAACAATGTATTAAAGTAATGGCTGTTGAAAATTTGCTTTACCATCACAGAAATAAATTATATTTAAAAATGAATATATGTTACATCAATAGTGTAATTTTTCTCATGCCCTTGCTTTTTTTCTCCCCTCCCCTCATGTGTCTCTCTCAGTACGGCATACATGTCTCACTTTGACCCCAGAGATCTGCGTGCTTTCTCTGTTGAGCCGCTGCTGTTGTACCCAACACACTACACAGGTGAGCCAGGTTACTTCAGCGACACAGAGACCTCCACTATTTGGGATGACGAGGCCACCAGCACAGACTGGGACAGACAGTATGCTAAAAAAACTGCTCAGCAGGAACAAATTCGCTCTGTTGCTCAGAACAGCGTCACCGGGGACACACCACCGCCTGCGTCCCGAGCCTCGCGAGATGAACTCTGAGTCCTCAACGTGTTCTCAAACTACACAACTGAATGACAAAACACACTGACTCATAGACAACTCACTCCTCAATGTCCAGCAGTCACCTCCTCCTTGGCGACACTTCGGCCAATAGCATGACAGCTGGCTGGGATGCTCAAACACCATTGGCTGGCTGGTTGATTTTGCACAAAGACACACAAGCTCCTTTTATTTTCACTTATTTATTTCATCATGCCTTCCAGGGACCAAACTGTCCTCGGTGGACACTTCAAAGTGCCAGACGGACCAGACGGAGGAACATAGACAAATGGGAGTTAGATTTGGGTTTGCTAGTGGATGAACAAGACAGATAAATCTTTATTTTAATGTTTTCTTTTATAATTTTTTTCTTTTGTAATATAAAAACTGATATGGTTTATGCGCAGAATACTGAATAAAAGAATCCTATAGCCTGTCTACATTTCTACTGTATATTGTCAGGAAGGAAATTATACTTTAAGTTAATATAGCATCAAAAAAATTCACTTTTAAATGTAATTCATGTGTCTTATATATATTAGAACCATAAATTAAGAGCATTGTTTACATACTTTTGTGGGGTGGTTGTTCAAATCTGTCGTTTTCACATAATTCAGTTGTATTGGATCTAAAACTCTATCTAAAACAAGTTAAATTTTCTTAAAAGGAGAACATGTGACTTTTGACACATCATTCACTGGTCAATAATGAATACTGTACAAACAACTGTACAAGTACAACGGTTCAAAGTGTGTGTAAGACAAAAGGTGTTTTTGTGTTATTGTGAACATCATATTGTTACTAATTCCTTCCAGAATATTCCAGCAGGCTCATGTGTCTTAAAAAGTGTATGATTCTACTGGGCATTATGTCAACTATCATAATTTGAAATGGCTGGATGCAAACGCCCTCAATTTTCCAAACACACTTGGATTTTTCCACTCAGCAGGCTGGCTCCTGTTTTCTGACTGCTGATTTCATTACCATCTTTGATAACTGAAGATGTCATGGTGCTGGTGGTGGGCTGATTCAATAAAAGTGACTGATCAATAATATGAGTCTAATGATGTCTGTGCAAGCTAACAAAATTCATAGCTTCAGATTCATTTTGGTATAATTGGCAACCTTTGTGTACTCGGGTAGTGTCTGGCTGTTTCTGCGCTAAATACTCACTAGATGTGTTTGAAAACTCCATTCAGTGCAGAAGAGATGTGTATGTGTTGGTTAATGGCTAAAATGGTAAGCTACTGCATTTGGCAACCAAAAACATGGCACACTTAACAATCTAAAAACACTGACCATAAATAAGCTTGCTGTTTCAGAATGTGCTGCCAGTTAAATGCTTATGACCAGTCAGTAAACAAGATATGTTTACACAGAGTGGCCTGTGCTAAAATGTTTTAGGTCTTTGGCATGTTAGTGTTGGTAGATTAAACCATTAGTTTAATTTACTGAGGAATTTAGTGACATTGATGTGGCAGAACAAAAACAGCAGCATTTCCTCCAATCAGTAATGGTTTCCCTTTAACTTCTTGGTAAAAAAATTTAAAATTAATTTTACTAGCAAGAGTTGGAGAGATTGACTATACGTGTAAGCTACATTCAGTCATACCATGACACAAATATTAAAGTACAGTAGGTGTATTAACATATTATTTCGGTGGTGCACATTATGGTGGAAATTCAAATGTAAATGTTAAACGCAGGTAAAAATGCAGTTGTTCTTCCGTGCAGTAATATTAGGAGACACTACCATCTGCTGGAGCATGGTGGTGTTGCATGTCGTCTGTGAAATAAATTTCAAAGGTATGATTGGTAATGAGGATGGGGGCGAGGACTGGGGTTGAAAACCCTCTGCTCTTAGAGACATTTAAGACATCATTCAGGTGGGATGACAACGCATTTTTCAGCGTCTTAAACATACACAATCTAAACATGCTGGTTCTTGCTCTCTTATACTGTGAAATACTTATATATACATTATAGTTTGTCTTTCTTTATTGTTCTAACATTATGGAAATAGCTGTTTAATATGTATAAATTATTTACTGAAAAACAGATTTTTTTAGGTTTTATATCTTAGGTTATGTGTTTCCAACATAACTCATACATGCATGTGTTTCCAACATAACTCATACATGCATGTGTTTCCAACATTAGGTGCCTTAATTCTCTGAGATGAATGTTTTTACTATGAGCGAAGGAGATGTGTGCGTGCGTGCGTGCGTGTATTTGTCATCACTATTTGCCATCGAAGCCACATGATTCAGAAGAGACTTTAGACGCTACAGATTTTCACCAGTTTGTTTTGAATTGTAAAATTATATAATTTTTTTCATAATTCAAACTTGAAAACAATGTCATTTTTGTGCATTAACAGAATGGCATAAAAAAAAACACCAGTATTGGCCACTTAAGACAGAAATAGGTATTTTTATTAAAGAATAAAACATAAAAGAGCACTTCCAAAACAGTTTAATAAATGAAAACAACAAAAACAGTCATGTACAGAATGCTGAATACAAACACTGTACACATATAATTACAAATCTATATATTATAGTCTCATTAAAACACAGGATCAGTAATGCTTTTGGAATAATGTAGACATAAAAATACAAAATACTGTTCATCATTCACACAATCTGTGAAGCAGTTGTAAATAGCAGCCCTTAAACCAAGCACCACATATAAATATTCCCTATTACCAAATACTAAAAAATTGATTACAAAGCTGATCAGGATTAAACTTTAATAATACTTAACAAATCTTAAAGTGCTCAACATAACTAAGCCAACAGAGGTTGAGTGGGATTTTCGTTTGTATTCTGTTGCTCTCTCTGACTTTCTACACCACTTTGGCCATCATAGTGAATCTCTTCATACCCCCTGCTTGAGCTGAAGTGAGAAAATCTCCTTCTGCGTTTCACCAAAATGACAATTCCTGCCACAACAACTGCGATAAAAGTCATTACACCGCAGGCCACGCCAGCCTTTTCACCTCCTGACATCCGGGTAGATGATGCCTGAAACGTTCCGACTATTTGAGTAACTTCGCCAGCCTTTGCTAGTCTCCATTTTTTGGTTTCTCCAACCCTCAGCCAGGCCCGATCACCTTCTGTCATCACAGCTACAGTGTTTGTCGCCATCATGTTGACCAGAGGTGGTCTTGTGAATGGTGGGAGGCGGATAGGTTTTAACTGGCCACCAGTAAACTCACCTGATTGGACACAATACAATACCTGACAGCCATCGCTAATGGCAGCAAGGTGTTGGCTGTACTGAGGTGGACAACGGTATTGGTCCTCTGCAAGAGGGTTGCCAGACTGGCAGCTAAAGAAACCCCCGAATGGAACAGAAGATACTGTTCCTGCCTCGTAATCATTGCTCAGACAAATCCTCATACCATTAGTCAAAAATGTTTGTGCAAAGTAATTTGGAGGACAGTCATGAGATTTGGTCTGTGGGTTTTGTAAAGATGGTCCGAATAGACCTCCAAAAAGGTATCCAGAGTACTGAGGGACTGTCTGTGATGTGGAGCACCAGTAAGTGTCAATTTTTGCACGACGTACATAATAAGCATTTCCACATACATTGTCACAACAATCAAAAAATAACCAGCACGAATGACATTCCCTGTGGCACTCATATTGATTGTAACCCTGCTCTACTATCTCTGAGTGTAACAAAGTGGCACTGTATGGTTGACGGCACGTATAGCCACCAGTATCTGGATTTTTTTGCGCAAGCTCATCACAGATGACTTTTCCATCTTGCGCCGAAGGAGTGCATAATTGGTAAACACCACCAAAGGTCAAATTGGTGACTGGACCCTTGCAGGACGAGTCATTAACATTAGCCTGAAAGTTAAAATTTGGGGAATTTGGATCTACACATCCTGGAATGGTATTTATGTTGTAGTAATGCGCTGCAGCCTGTTGGACTGAAAGGGCAAGTTTATGTAAAGTTGGAACTGGAAGATCAGGAAACATAGATGGATTGAGGAAATAGTGCAGTGGCACACCAGACCGGTCAATAGCCACTAGATTATTTTGCGTGCTCTCTTGCCACTTCTGCAGAGTGATTCCTTGGTAGAATAAAGCCCCACCGTGGCTCTGAACTAAAGAATATGTTATGTTTTGCTGGTAAGTGGTGGTTTCTGAAGTTTCCTGGGATTCCTTGCTACCAAAGTTAAAGTTAACCTTGTTAAAAAAGTTAATGCCTGCCGATGCAGAGACAGAAGACTTGTCTGACTCACTGTTAGAGACATAAGACCTTTTTATATAGTCCTCTTGGACCAAAATGGCCCCGGCATCGACGCTTGTGATGACATGGGTACCATAATCAAGTATGAGTTTCTCTGATAGATAAGTAGCTAGGCGTGTTTGATTGTTCTCAACAGCGTCTGCAATTTCCTCAATCTGCTGAGAAAAGCGAGAGTCCAGAGTAAAGTCAGGATATGCATTCACGGTGTACAGATGATTGCGCACCTGAGAAGATAGAAGAAAAGATAAAACCATTACATCTAAATAAACAAATACATCTAAAATTAAATCCTTTCGTTATCTGCTTTTTAATTTCTACTGAAAAAAATAACTTGTAGGAGCAGCCAGGTATGATGGTTTTCTCGTTAATTCAGATAAAATATCAACTATGCAACGATAGCAGTTATCATATTTAATTAAATGAAGTTTATAAATTCAGTGAAATTGCCAAATATATAAATATTAATGTGAATACAGAGGCTATGGCATATTTTATGTGTTCGTATTTATAGAAGTCGATTCAAAAATAAAAACATATCTTTAAACAGACACATTCTCAGAGGATGATGAGAGCATAAAAAATAACCAGACTACGTAAATGAAACCGAAAGTGGTGCTAGCGTACGCATATTGCGTACACTATGAGATTGCGCACTACTTGACAAATTCTTAACTTTTCCTAAAACGTATCATATATTTTCCTTCCTTGAGAAGTTAATAATAGAATGAACAATTTAAATATACACTCTAACTTCTTTTTTGCCATTGAAAAACCATTCTGCTTTTACTTTTCCACTTTCCTGACTTACCTGAACTCGTGTTGTTACGGAATTCGTCCTCACTTGGTGTGTTTTCATGCGTGTATTTTCTTCAGAGAATTTTCCGTTTAGCACTGGAGGGAAAGAAATGTCTGCATTGATGGATCCTGATGTGGAGCTTTTCTGTTCCAGCCATGACATGATGGTCTCAGAGTGAGTTTCCACTCCGCTTGTTTTCCGTGGAATGACAAAGACTTCATCTGGGATGAGATAAATTCCATCCTCTGTGGTCTGACATTGGGAATAGCTAAAGTTCATCACCCGTCCCACGTCTATGTTTCGCAGGTTATCCCAGCCTCCACCTGGGAGCACCTCTAGTGCTGTTAAAGTTGAGTTCATGCGACATTCACGAAGGCCATTACTGGGGCGAATGAGCGCATTAGAATTGCAGATAACGACAAGGAGCACCAGGACAGTGTATAATGACTCCATAGTGTAGATTTTTTCTCTCCAAACGATTTTTCGTTTTTGTTTTTGTGCCTTAAATATCTTACTCACAGGAGGCGTGGTCTTTAAAAAAATTCCCATTCAAGTTAGGCTACTTCTATTGCTAAGCGTCAAGCTTAAAGCATCTGATAGAAGATTTTAAGAAAAATGTTGTTTTTATATAAACTGCACAGGTTTGAAAAATTTACAAGCCTTTCTGAGAAAAGAACATTTTAAACCAACGATGGTTTGCTGGTCTTAAATGCTGTTCCAGGTTTATAGTGGTTTTGCACTTTTTTGCTGCAGTCCAGGCTGGTTTAATTTATATATTCAGCAGTGAGATCATAAATGTTTTCTTTTTAACTACATGTGGGTGTATGTCATAGTAATGCTGATTAATTACTTTGAACACAAACGATCACAGTTAACCTAATTTAATTAGGCTAAAAAAGATTTAAAACAGTATATGCATTTTTTAGGTTGCACAGTGAAAATTAATTTCATGATTTTCAGATTTCTATAGTTTTCCTCAAAAGATGAGTGTAAGTGTAAGTATTTATATATATATATATATATATATATATATATATATATATATATATATATATATAGGCTATATTTGTATATATGCTATATACAAATATAGCCTACATGAACAAGCAACTTCAGTTTTCGTTTTCCTTTGCAACAAGCTCAAAAACATCTGTCCTTATCTGTTCAAATGTAGTTTGTTCCAAAACAATTGTGATCACTTACACTCATCTTTTGAGGAAAACTATAGAAATCTGAAAATCATGAAATTAATTTTCACTGTGCGACCTAAAAAACTAAACCCCAAAACTACTCCAATAGATTTAAGTGAG
This sequence comes from Cyprinus carpio, assembly GCF_018340385.1. Classification (NCBI taxonomy): domain Eukaryota; kingdom Metazoa; phylum Chordata; class Actinopteri; order Cypriniformes; family Cyprinidae; genus Cyprinus; species Cyprinus carpio. The sequence continues at coordinate 10,589,147 of NC_056604.1, read as the reverse complement.
GATAATAATGTTCAACACATTTTTTACTGTTATACTGAGTATACAAGTAACTTTTTTGTTTCATTTTGTTGGGACTCTCCAAAGTCCTTCACATTGTGCAACTGTCAAAAATCTGATACTTTTTTTTAGCTCTGGAATGATCTTGTGGTGTCAGGTGGAAATTTTTAAGGAAATCTGTAGAAAAGAAGAAAAAGAAGAAAAGTGTCATAGTGCAATGCATCTGTTCTGTGCTTCATAAATGCTCTACATGTACAAACCATAGTGCACTGTCCAAAATCTCATTAAAAGGTACAGAAACAAGATGAAAGACTATGATAATCTTAATAATTAGTTGTAAATATAATAGCAAATGAACATGTATGCTACAACTGATGATAATAACTATTAAAATGGACTATTATTTCACCAGTGAGGCAATGAACTACTTGACTAAACTTGTCTTAAATTAAAAACTGAGAACACAAATTAAATAATAATTTTTAAAAAGTCAAATGTAATGGCATTAAGTATTCAAACTTTCTATGGGGTTAGGATCACATGTTCAGTTTACAATAACATCATGGGAAATTCTGGATGCCTGCAGCTCATTCATCCATGGAATGAAGAGATAAGATGCTTTGTGGTTTTGAAAACTGTCCCAACTGGTTTCAACTCTTTTTATGTATCTACAAAAACACTTGCATACAAACAGCCTCACACACAACAGGAAACCCGCCACAAGAAATGATCAAAACGTTTATAAACCCTTCATAATTCTGCCTTTCTATTTATTCACCAAAATGTTCTTTAAAATAAGTAATTAGCCTATCTGAAACTGTGTGTGTGAGAGCTCAAATCATTTAGAAGTTGCTGTGTAATTTTCCATAGAGTGCACAGGTATCAGGAAATGTTTTCAAGGTCCTTAAGAAGAACAACTAGTTTGATTTTCAAATATTCATGAGGAACATAACATAAAATCTTTGAAGGAGATTCAGAACCTTGTTTGACATGCTTAGTTACAAATAAACAAGAAAATATATGTCTATATAAATCCAAGGTGACTGTCATACAGTATCAACATAAAAAAGCTGTCCATGTTACGTAATTAGGTTAATTACAGGTTGCAGAGTACCTCTAGCAAGAAAGTGTGCTTGTGATACGTTAAAAAACAATACAATAAATTATGTATACAGCTTGATTTGATATTTTGTTATCTAATTCCATGATTACACATTTTGTCATCTTGGACTTCATATACTGACACCTAGTGGATGACAAGTTTTTAGTTACCGATGCAGTTGTATCAATGTGCTATTCACAGTCATCCGTGATTGATCAGACAGACGCACTCTTAGTGGAATGAGAAGGAGATATTGTCAAAAACCTTATGAAAAGCATGTCAAATATAAGCCTACTCAATTCGTTTATATACTCAAATCTGCTTCATTATTTGGGTGGGATGGCAGTGCCTCTTGCATACGCACAAGTACACAAACAAATATATACACTTCGTTTATACTCATAGTTTCTCCTCTTACCCCTGTCATTTACACTATATAGTAACGGCACGCATTGCATAGCCTAGGCCTACTTATTATAGTTTTGTCTTTTTTTATGCAATTCCTCTAATGTCCACCAGGTGGTAGTAGATGACAGCAGGAGTTTGAACACTGACCGTGCGCTTTTGTAGCATATTGGTTTATTATTTGTTTTTGCATTAGAATTTTGCTAAAAACAAATATCTTAATGTAAACCAAAAAAAAAAAAAAAGATTTTAAGTCTTTTAAACGGTATTTCACAAACATTTATCTGGTCCTTTTTACTAGTCCTGGTGAACTTTACCCTCAGAGAGTTAAATCCTATGATTTACGACATGCCCACTAGCCTATGTTCCGCCTGGATGCCCTCATCAGCACTTTTTGTAAAACAACTACAACAAAAAAAACGCTATACTGAAAACACGGCTCAAAATTTGTTCACCAATGTTTTATATGCAGTAAACATGATGTTCCTCTGTTGAAGTGTGAATACTGTTTCTTAACGTGTGTTTCTTGTGTTGCTTACTGGGATATGAAATAAGGAATATAACTTGGGTAATATCACTTGTTTAAGTGTGTGTCTGAGTGTACATGCAAAAGCTGAAAGATTGTGCCAGCTGTGTAAACTTCAGCAGACCGCACTCAGACTATATGTCAGCAAACTGTAGAGATCACAATGTACCAGTGGAGAGAATCTGCAAAGGGAAGCAGAGAAATTTCAAAACAAGTTCAGATGGGTGTTGAGTTCTGCCATGGGGACAGAAGAAGCTGGAATGAACAACAGAGAAAGGAAACAAGGCGGAGAAGGAACAGAGGGGGAGAGAGAGAGGAATCCACGAGGCTGAAAGAGGGGGATTCAGGTCCCTCATTCTGTGGTTCACAATAAAATCCTCTTAAATATTTAACAATAGATGAGGGGCCTGAGGATATGAAAGAGAAAATCAATGGCATTCTGGTTTAATTGGCTGATTTATTCTCTAATCTTTGCTTCTGAATGTGCAGCATGTGTGAGAGAGACTGTAAGCTTGGGGGGCAAATACCTGCAGTCAAAGCACCTCCTTTTGGGGTACAAAATGTTATGGGTTGCTTATAATTCATCTCTAGAAGTCATTGCACCGGAATAAATGTTAAAAAACATTTTGAAAAGTGTAGAGTTAAGACTTAGCCTACATGTGTCAACATGAGACAAGTGTAATAAAATCTAGGAGTGCACAATATATTATCATATCAGCTACTGGCTGAGAGGCTCATTTCCCGTTTTTACATTTAGATTACATATGCTGTCATCTAAAACTCATTTAAAGTTAATCTTTAAAAACATTCATTATTTAACTACACAGTTAAATGTATGCTTTAGCAAATCTAATAATGAATATCCATTTTTTTATACTGTAAATTATAATATTGGTAAGTTATTATAGTAATTGGTTGATTTTAGATTTATTTGTTTTCCTTTTAATTTATTTAGACTTTTAACTTTTTTAACTGCAAAAAATAATATATATATATATATATATATATATATATATATATATATATTTATCAGTATTTTATCATTTAATCAGTATCTGACAAATTTTTATTTCATTTAGTTTATCTGCCTGTAGCAGTAGTCTGACCACTATCAGAAATTTACATTTCACAATTTTGTACCGAAAAATTAATTTTGAATGCTAGCAGGATATTTCTGCTTTTAAACTCTGTGGAATGTCTCTTCCCATAGACCTCCAATATAAATACATTACTTTAAACACTTTTTTATGCCCTAAGGCACCAGTCAGAATTATTGTCTTTGGAAAAGACAGCATGTCATGGAAGGTTTTCATAGATTTAAAGTTATACTTTACCCAGAACATTAAAGTGAGATCACTGTGTGTGTACACACCCTGTATTCTGTGAAAATTTCTAAACTTAGTGTTTAATGTCCTCCGGATCTTGCTGTTTTGTTATTTTATGTTACTGATTCACATATCTGCTGGAGGCATTTTTGCAACATTCGGAAGTTACAGCTTCTAAACTCTGTGTCTTATTAACTGTCCCAAGTACTGTATACCAGTTATAACCACCATAAATACTGGCCTGTGTCCCAAACGATACCCTCAGCAATACTGCGTCTAGACTCCAGCTCAGTCTTATGCTTTCTATCACACACACACTTCAGGTTAAACCTTGTATTTGGTCCTGGTAACAAAGGCCACACTGCTAAATTATTGGTTAACAGGAGAGTTTCATTACACAGAACCTGCCTAACTGAGAAGACAGAAGATGACTCTATCAGGTCCTCTTTCATGCCTTAGACCCCCTAGAGTTTTACTGCCACTCTGGAACAGTATGCTTGAGAAGCTTTTGAAATAAAAAAAGACTTTCCTCATATACAAGAGATATAACATCTTCTGTTTATAGTTCAAAAGAAAATGCACAAAAATATATTGGCCGGTCGGTTGTGCTGTAAGGATTTGGTTCACTAAGTAGAATTGTGCTAAAATAACACTTTTTTTTTGTTTAAACATCCTCTCAGTTTCCCTCCTTCAACATAGGACCCCATTTAAACCCCCCTTTTCTGTCTTTTCTTTCTCTCCCTCCTTCTGCACACTCTTGGTATTAGTGCAGGGGCAGGGCTTATCACTCACCCCTCCTTCACTTCAGTGAGAGAGAGAAAAAACAATAGACTTTAATCACTCATGTGGCCACAGCAGAGAAGCTGCCAGCATTAGACTGAGGTCGAGAGAGTGAGAGAGAGAAAGAAAGAGACTGTTTGTGTGTGTTGGGAAACAGCAATTGTGGACTTCTAAACACAGATTTGTCAGACTGTTTCCACTTCACACGAATGGACAAAAGGTCACACCCTGGAAAACCGCAAGTGATAATGCCCTTCTGTGACAGATAAGTAAACACACAGGCCTGCTATCACAGGAGCACCGGGTCTATAGACCTGAGCATGTTTGGGCAAACTGCACGGACATCATGATCTCACACTATCCGCTGGCATCGCTGCTCCCCTGGACACCCATCCCATACTGTCTGGACCTAGATGGGGAGGGAGGGGTGGCCCTGCAGAGGTACCAACCACGGTCACCAGAGAGCAGCCCTCGTTGCTGGGTAGGTCACTTACATTTATCTGAAGACTGCTGTGATGTATTTCATTGTAGCTAGTGCTCGTTTGGTGGTTTGCCTTCAGCATGTGAATGGACTTTTGCATTGTTTTTTGGGGTCTTTCAAAGATATAAGATTAATCCAACGTTAAATGACCTGTAGATTGATTTGTATTAAACTTATATTGAGTTGGTTTTTAGTCTCCAAAAAGATGTAAGCATGCAGAAGGAATTAATTGTACTCAAGCAGCAGTCTGAAAGTTGCATTACACACTGCAATAGTTATACCTTGCTTTCTCAAGCAAGAGCACAAATTTAAAATACACTTATAGGTGAATTCTATCTAAGAATTGGCCAATAAATGCACCAAAACTATTTTTTAAATACTTCTGACTAACTACACAACGTGTATCACAACGTGCAAAACTTATCATATGGACAATCAGTCTGTAGCCAGCAGGCTGGTTTAAGTATAACACAGTAAGTTGTAGCCTGTAGGGTTAGGGTGTTTGATTCACTAAAAATAACCGATTTAAAAGAATCATTTACTCGAGAATCACACTACGCTGGTGGAGTTTAATGTTTTTGATTCACAAAAAAAGAACTGATTTATAATGGTTGTTTGGTCGGGAATCAGACTGCACCGGTCGGTCGCCCTGTAAGGATTTGTTTCACTAAAAAGAACCGGCTCATAAGAATCGTTCATTGGAAATGGATTGCCACTTGTCGCGCTGTATGGATTTGGTTCACTTGAACCGGCTCATAAGAGTCATTCATTCAAGAGTCGGACAACAATGGTCGCTGTATGATAGTGTGCCTTGAAACGGAAAATTCGTTCTGGTAATTTAATGTTTTTAATGTGAACTTTAGTGTATAAAATTTCCTCAGACAAGTAGGCTAGTCTAGGCTATATTAAATTTTTTAAAACGTGTTAATACCGATAGATGCCAGTGGGAGGAACTTGTTTAATGAATGTAAGTTTGTTTGTGTGTGTGTGTGTGTGTGTGTGTGTATTGACCTCCTTGTTGTTCATAATGGGACTCAGGTAAACCTATTTGTAGCCTATTTCTGCAATGCTGTTCACATCACTTCAACTAAAATGTCTACATTACCACTTTTGAATGTGAGCCAGTCCATTCAGGAAAGGCTGAATCAGAGGTGAAAAGGAAAAACAACAATAGACCTAAATGTTTTTTCTCAAGAAAGCCCCTAGACCACATAACCACATATTAACAGAATATCATAATATGATAATATGATAGTATGTGTGTGTGTGTGTGTGTGTGTTTGTGTGTATGTGGTGGTGGTAATGGTGGTGTGTGTGGGTTTCAGAGCGGGAAAAGCTCTCTCTGTCAGCACTTTTTCAATAGTCATACACTGGAGCTAACCGCTGGTGACTCCGTCTGTCTGGTCAGCACTGACCAGAACAGTGAGTTTCAATTCAGGGAAATAGCATGATTGTATTATACAGAAGAGACTCATAACATAACATACTCATAACATAGCATCATAACATACTCGCTGGAGGGAGCACACAGATTTGGGCAGTAAGATAAGTGATGGATTCTGAGAGGGAGATGGTGAGGGAATGGGAGTATGTGTGTGTATTTTACAGCTTATGTTAAGCGGCTTCAATGTATATCTGTGAATTTACATAGCAGACTTGTCCGAAAAATTGCACAGTGTGCTAGGGGTCAGTGGAAATGTTAATAAATTATTTTTTTTTTTAGTAAAATATGTATAAGTAAAATATAATATCTATAAACACAAAATAAGTTGCAATATACATAACTTTACATAATAATAATAATAATGTTCTTCTAACAATGAGGTCCTAGAGAGCCCCCCCCCCCCCAAATAAATACTTTATATGCTTTATTCTTTTTAAATTAAATGTAGACTTTGGTACTATTTATATTTGAAACATAGATGGCCTAAATTTTTGTGGGTAGTATGTTATGCTCTGGGAGAATAGCTCATAGTTAGATAAAGAGAGAAAGAGAGAGATCCATCCTTATCCAACATCCTGACTCAAGTCTCTTCCTCTCACACTGGAGAGTTTCCGAGTATTGTTTCTCTGACAGCATATTGTTCCTTTGACAGTGAGGCCATAGAGCGCTCCCTCATCACTTTACCCTACGCTCACCCATGAAGTCCAGTCCACACACATATTCAACATAGTTCACACACACACACACACACACACACACACACACACACACACACACACACACACACACACACACACACACACACACACACACACACACACACACACACAGACTCTCACATCCATTCAAACACATTAAATTAAATACCAAACTTGCAGATATGCGCACATACATAGACCAACACAAAATGACTTTGTCTCCCACAAACATCCCACAGATCTGAAACTCTCATTTCACGATTATGCCATATGGGACCCCCGGCCACCCTTCACCTCAGCCATGACGTTCTCACTCCCTCTCTAGTTATCTTGGAAAGACTTCACATGATTATTTTTCCCTTCCCCAACTGCTTCAAACTGGAAAATCCTTCATTCTACTCATTCAGAGACAAGAGAGGGTTGCATACTGCTTCAACTTTCACGTTTTTATCACTTAAACCCTTTTACAGCTTTGCTGTACTCACATATCCTTAACCACTGCTTTGCTACAGTTACAAAAACTGGTTGTTAAAGTTTGATAGGGCCTTCATGGTCGTTAATTGCTTTGTTTTTGTGGTTTTAATGATGAAGATGGTGGCTAAAGTTCAAGTAAGATGGGTCAGGTCGCTCTGGATACCTCCTTGCACATTCTACCAGCTATAAATGCTGATATAGCTGCTGATTTTCTGCTTGACGCAGCAAAGCCTCGGCACAAACTTTGTAGTCAACTGATCAAGGACTGGGGTCATTGCACTCATATATTCAGCCTATATGGCACAGTCCTGTTGCTGACATTCACTCATGAAGAAGTCAATATGGGTCAGTGCCATCACACATTGAGGAAGCTTTGCGCAGGCTGCAAGCGCGTGTCTGGAATTATGCTGAATATAGGAATCGCAAACAAAGCATTCTCTGTTTCTGCATCACTTCTCTTTTTGGAATCTACTGTTGTGGATGTTTGTTAAAAGCGACACTGATGGTTAGTTGCTAGCCGTTGTTTCCTTGCTTGCGTTCACTGAGTCACGCGTTGTAATGGAGGATCTGACTCATTACTTCAGAGACAGTTTTGCAACTGGTAACAAGAAAGCACGAGGCCTACTAGAGCTTATGCAAGTGCTTTAGTAGAATGAAACACTGTAAATTTGACAAAAAGAGATTGAGTGTTCAGAGTTGTGGCCTATTAGTGGTTAGTGCACATGCAGACAGATGTGGTGCTTATATAGGAGATGCAGGTTTGAATCTGGCTTATGTTGCAATCCAATTACCTCTCACATCTTGATAATTTCATGTCCCTTCCCTGCTGTCTCTGCCAAAAAATGACCAAAAATGCATAGATCAAGGTATAATGATAAGGATGGTTTACTGGTGCTGTTTAATCAATTTACATAATTTACAAACATTTTAAGCTTCCGAAAACATTTGGTTTTCCGTTGTTTATTCTATATTGAAAAATCTTCTTATTTAAAATGTATCTAAAATATCTTGCAAATATATGTTTCCACAAATATATCTAAAAAATCGATCAGATAATAAGTACCAAAAAAAACTAAATAAAAGAAAAAACAGTAATAATCACAAAAAAAAACGTAAATACATTAAAAAACATAAATATTCTCAAATATTATTACAATTTAAAATAACCTTTTGTTTTTAATATATATTTTTAAATTTTAATGTATTTTGAAATATAGTTTTTTTCCCTGTTATTTTAACATATTGTATATCTTTAAATATATTTCAAGATGTAATTTATTCTTGTACAGGCAACAGTGTCACATGATCCTTCAAAAATCATTCTAATATGTTGATTTGATGTTCAGGAAACATTTCTATTATCAAGGTTGAAAACAGTTGTGCTGTTAATATTTTGTCGAAAGCATGATGAAAGATTCTTTTATTAAAAGAAAGTTCAAAAGAACATTTATTTGATCTATTAAAAAAAAAAAAACCTTACTGACCCCAAACTTTTGAATAGTTGCATAAACAGATGTAGCAATAGAGCTTTTCCTAATATTGCATGCGCTTTAAGTATTATAAATGGATAGCATTCTCCATAAATGTGTCAGTCTGCATGACTGAACTATTGAACTTCCAGGGTGGAGTTTGGTTCAATGAGTGTATGATAATGGAACAAGTTATTAAAGCTGCTACCTCAGTCTGACAGTATGATGCCTCAGGCTGAAGTCCAAAGATGACAAATCACTCAACTGGGGCAGAAAATTTATACCCCTCTTGTATAGAGCAGGGGGTTATACAGAGCAGACCAGTGAGTGTGAATGTGTGTATCTGGCATAATGGAGAAACAAGTGTGTGAGGAATGGTGTGTGTGTGTGTGTGTGTGTGTGTGTGTGTGTGTGTGTGTGTGTGTGTGTGTGTGTGTGTGTGTGTGTGTGTGTGTGTGTGTGTGTGTGTGTGTGTGTGTGTGTGTGTGTGTAAAGAAATTGTGCTTGAGTGTGTTTGCCCAGTAAATTCTGGGAGGTCTGTGAATCTTCTTAGCTGTGGTAGTTGACAGGTGTGGAGCCACTCAGGTCACTGCAGCAGTTACACAAACACACACAGTCCTCTTTAGCCTCACACAGCAAAAAACAACAGCTCCTTCCTCCCAACTACAGCCCATCCATTCATTCCCTCTTTCTACCCCCGTGGCTGGCCTGATCCCTGTCATGTGGCCTGGCTTACTGCCCCCTCTGTCAGAACAGTAGAAGAGGAAAAAAGAAGGGATGGAGGGGTTGAAACTCAAGCAGACAGGATCAGGCACAGTGTTGAAGTTATTTAATTGTCTGAAGTTATTTATCTGATCAGCAAACACTCCTAGCAGACTGAATCAGCAGAATCACAGTCAGACATACTGTGATCCATCCATCCATCCATCCATCCATCCATCTGTTTATGATTATGGTGGCAGATGGTTTTGCTAACGTGGGGGTCCAAACCAGACTTACCACACTAGCTAATTAAAGCTTATTCGCTCTAGGTCTGAGGGGAAGATTAATGACACCTACTGACTCGCCGCAAACAACTGGCCACCATATTAGTAATCAAAGGATGCCGTCCAGGATTTTCTGTTTTTGACCAATCACTGAGCGTATTAAACCCATACTTGAATGATTATAATAATCTTAATGCTGACTGTATAATCAGTCTGCCACAGTTCCTGTCAGGTTCTGTTATTATGATACTCTAAACACAGGACAGACCTCTGGAAAAACGGATTTTGGTTTTTCATTTCAGGGGTCTTTCATTTCCAGCTGAGTATGGTTAAGTATGCACAATATATTGTATTGTATTTTTTATTGGTGAATGGCTACTAATTAATAACCAGATGACCCAGATGTTTCACATAAATCTAGAAAAACATTGTGGTAAATTTAAGGTCGATATATTAAACACTGCTGGTAAGGAGAAGATTGCACCATACTGAATAATTAACAAAAGAGAGAGTGGCATGTTTCTTGGATTCAGTGTAAAACACTGAAATTGCCATTTGGAACAGATCATAACTCTTAGCCATAAAATTATTGTTCATTCTGTTCTGTGCTGACGTTGCAAACTCTGAGCAGAATCATGTCACACTGCCCTCTACTGGGCATGCAAACAGGTATTGAGGTACATTAACACTCACTTTCTCTCCTTCTTTCATTCATTTTCTTGTCTTGAGATTCTGAGAAATGATTTTCTGTCAGAGTCTTTCACAGTTCCAGCCATTTGATGCTAACAGATGTTTGACCACACATTTCACAATGACAGAGTTTCCACTGTGGCATAGCCTGTGCTTCTTCTGATGGTGCTCAGTGAGGAAGATGCTGCTCTCTTCTTTGTTTTGTTTCAGTTTTCTTTCATCTGAAAACCCCAGAAGCTACTCAAGGACTTTCAGTTCTTCATTCAGCTCTCTTGGTTGATTACAGTAATGTTTCGGTGATATTAAGTGATTTTGATTTATAAGGCGGAAAAGAAAACAGCTCACTCAGAAAAGGGAAATGAATGAAAATAGAGAAATGAACAAAAATTGTTTGTTTTGTTCAGAATGGAATACTAGCACACTGCATTTTATACACTCAAAAAGCATATTTAACAACATTCAATTATGCATGTTTATTTGTTTATCTTATATGAAAACAAATAGTCATTTAGCCTTTTTAAAAACTCATGAGTTAAAACATTTCTACATTTGGCAAGAAAAAATATGGATTTTTAATTCATCACATTGAAATGGAAGGTCAGGTGGAGCTCATTGCATTATAGGATACAGTATTTCATGCACTGTGATTTTTTTGTATATTGCATGTTTATAGGCCATTTGGGTATGATGCATATGATGACATTTGCATTCTTCAAAAATATACATACGTCATACTTCAGAAAGTGTAGTATGCCAGGAAGTGTTGTATAGTTGCACACTGCCTTTAAAAATTTTGAGGTCAATAAAAACATTTTTAAATAAATTAATACTATTTTTCAACAAGGACACATTAATCAAATTGAACAAAAAATGATCAAAAAAATACTAAATACATTTATAATGTTACAAAAGGTTTCAAAGAAAAGATGTTCTTTTGAACTTTATATTCTTTATAGAAACTTTAAAGAATGTTATCAATCTTTAAACAGATGTTTATTAAGCAGCAAATCAGCATATTAGAAATTTAGAATTTCTGAAGAATCATGTGACACTGAAGACTGGAGTAATGGCTGTTGAAAATTCAGCTTAGTTATCACAGGAATAAATTATATTTCAAAAACAGATATTTTATGTTCTAATAATATTTGAAAACATTGCCCTTTTTTGATCAAATAAATGCATAAAACATCAAAAACTCACTTTGTCGACTCCAACCTTTGACCCAAAGTTTTCACTTGTGTTAGATTGTGTTGATTTCTTGTGAAGTTGATTTAAAAAGAAACCAAACAGAATTTTGAAAATGATCTCGCAGTGTCATGGCAACAAGGGATCATAGATTCTTGAGAATGACTCTGTGACTCACAGATTAAAGTGTAAATAATGTTGAGCTTTGTAGCAGACGGCGCTTCTGCAAATAACAACCTCCAGGAAGGACTTGTGTTCCCTGGCCCATCATAACACAGAGAGATATGCCACCACTGAAGGCTCCTTCCCAGCGCCCTCTAGCTCCAGCTCTCTCTGTCTGTGTCAGCTCAGCTTATAACTCTTCTGACACTGGTGCAACACAGCAGTCCAAAATCTGACCGTAAATCTTCCCATACATACAGAATGGACTAAACTCGCGTTTTCTTTATCTGTCAGGTTTTTGCGGGTGCCTTTGGCAGTGTAGACATGATAGCTGGCTAGTCGGTCAGGTAAAATGACGGACGACAGGCACACAGAGTTGGGAGGCTGCAGGCAGGAAGTGGGAGATTTCCTGGAATGTGTGTTTTTTCCCCCACAGTGGTGCAATAACAGCAGTCTCGTTACTCATGACGATGTGCTCCATAGCTTTACAGGCCTTGTGCGTATGTGTGTTTACATGTATTGTGTGTGTGAGTCCACCGCAGGAGGAGAGACTAACTGGAGACTGCGATTGTACTCTAGGTAGGTTTAGATTCAGTATTTCGCTATTGGTGTCGACAGAACAGAAATCCTCAGCCTCCCTAGGAGTCTAAACATGCTCCCTAAGATTTCCTCTAAGCCTGTTTCCTAAGCTCACCCCCCATGCCTCCCCACCTGAAAATAAACACCAGAAAATCCCTCAACAAATTAAATATTTTGCTCTGTATATGCCTATAGGGATAATTCACCCCAAAATAAAAAATCCACTGTCATCATTCATTAACGTTCATTTCCCTAAACCTGTATGATTTTCTGTTTTTCTCAGAGCACGAAAGGAGATGTTAGGCCAGATGTTCATGGTATCTCATGTTAGGCCGGAACTTCATGCTGCTCTTTTTCATACAGTGAAAGTGAATGTTAAGCGTTATATATAAAAAAAGACAAAAATACCAAACATGTGAGATGTGTTGATGTACTTATATTCACTTAAAACACTCTTCTGACGCACTAGTTTATTTTGCCTTCTAACAAAAATGAGATGGTTTTTTTTTTATGAATAGAAAAATTCAAATTATCAGATTTTTTTTACAGTGTAAAAGTCTTGACTGTCACTAAAAAAAAAATTAAATAAACATTAATAAAAAAAAAAAAAATATATATATTAATAAAAAAAAGTAAGAAAAAAACAACCAAAAAAAAAACTTACTGACCTTGAACGATGCATCACAGAAGAATGAAAATTCCCAACACAGCATCAAATTATTCACCATGTTTGATAGCATTCTGTGGCAGAAATACCCATATACCATTACATTTTGATTTTTTTTTTTTAAATAAATGGTGCATGTGATATGCATGTTTTAGGGCATGTGAAAAAAAATCATGAGTTTGGAACCAAATAAAGGGGAATAATTATTTTTTAAGGGACAGTGTCCTTAAATGAAGACAAAGGTTTGGCGAACTATTGCTTAAACAGGTTGCATTTCCACAAATTAGTGGTCAGTCAGTATAGATTTACTGTAGTTCCCACACCTTGAATGTAATCAAATGATACAGAGTGTTCCTTTAGAGATTGGCATCACTACTGCTGTGGTGGTTGTGCATATAGATACACACTATCTCTATCTATTCCCTAGGGCTATAGCAGTGTATGAGATCAGAGGTGGTGTGTGTGTGTGTGTGCACGTCAGCCATGTTCAGCCCAAGCGTCTGCCATTTGTCAGACCTTGTTGTCGTGCACTGCAATGACATCACTCCCTTTTGAAAGCAAACAGCTATCCCTTGAGGGGGACGAAGAGGTCATGACCTCTCCCACTACTTCTCCATGCTTCCCAGAGCCCCCGAGAAGCAACTGAGTAGAGGACACCCAGTCAGACTGGCCTGGGAACTGGAGCGGATCCCAGAGAATGAGGGTTTCCCCTCTGGAGCCCCATTGCCCTCACTGACCGGCTTTCACTCACCGGACCACTCCTTTGTATGTCAAACACACTTATTGAATTTGTTGTGACTGTAGGCATGACGTTGAGGGTGATGTACTGTAGTTTGGTTTGAGGGAGTCATGTGATAGGTTGTCATGGTTCTCCTGTGGTTACTCGCATGCATTTTACTAATACAATCTTGGTCCTGGTTTTTAGAATGTTAACCACAGTAAAGGATATTAACCGCAGGGATTAACCATAGCGCTTGACTAAATTCCATGAAATTCTAGATTGAAAATGATTTGCTCGTTGACTAGACTCAACAACATTTTGGTTTTATTTTGAAAAGTGACTTCAAAAACAACCTCTTAAAGTGCTATACAAATTATTATTGTTGACATTTTTAATAGCTTCTAATTAAAATGGTTCTGATGTTCCCCAGAACAGTTTTGTGAGATACATTTGATCTAATTTAATCTATTTTCTTAACTAATTCATTAACATCAACACAGGACAAGAACAAGCTAGATTTAAGGACAAATAGCAACATGCCAACCTGTGATCAATTAAAAAAAATTATAAGATATATTAGTCTAGTACATTTCTTTTGATGTTTTACTAGTAGTCAATAGGTTACTCTTCTCTAGAGGAGTATACAGTTACCTAATTTGGTTAGGAAAGTCCTTCAGGTGGACCCCCCCCCCCAAAAAAAAAAAATCACAATAAAATCACAATATTTGTTACTTTTTTGAATTTTTTATTTATTTGTTTATTTGTTGTAAATATAGTAGTTAACATAAACTAACAATGAAAAATACTTTTAAAGCAATTATTAATTAGTAAATGTTAATTTCAGAATTTACTAATATATTATTAAAATCAAAAGTTATATTCATTTTAGTTGTATCTAATGTATTGCTCATTGCTAATTTTAGATTAATGGATTAATAAATGAACTATTGTATAAAAAACTATTGTAAAGTACTGCCAATAGCACTTTCTCCTGTGCTACTCTTTTAGTTCAAATATTCTCTGCTGAATGGCTAAATAACAGAATAAAACCTATACTATTTTATATATACTAAATGTTTGTGATTGAGCAACATTGCCTGTAAAATGTATTTAGTTTGAGGGAGTACTCTTAGAATCTGTCTTCACAAAACTAGCCCTTGAGGTTTATGATCTCACTGCTGGCCTCGTTAAGATGGAAGGAAAGGGCAGAAAGCATTGAAATGCTTTCTTTTGTGTTCCCCAGTGCCGCTGCAGGAACGATCACACTGATTCTCTATGGCGTCTTAATTGTCCTCTAGGAAGCATACGTGTAGCTGGACATGTGAGAGCCTGAGTTTGTGTGTGAGAATGAACGGCCACATGACACCTGCTTATTTCCACCTTGTCTCCACTGGGTTCAAACAAATGAAAAGACAGACGTCCTGCACATAAGGGACATAATGGAAAATCCCTTCATCCAGACAATCAACTACAGCATCAGCCTTCCTCATATTGTCTCTTTGAGTTCAGCCATCCAATCATATTAGAATCTTTCCATCTTAAAAATAGATTGGGTACTTGGTTGAGTCCATTGATTGTTGATTGGATGGAGGCAGATCTGAATGCAAACTTGCAGTAGATTGTAAGAAAATGGCAGAGTTTAAGACTAAATTAGTTTTGGTTTTTGGCCAGGACTCCCTGGTAGGAGAGATTTACATCTCAATGGAATAATTCCTGGTAAAATAATAATAATAATAATAAATAAACTTAAAGGAAAAATAAAAATGATTGGAGAAGTCTGATATGTCACCAGAGAAAAGCAATTTCACCAGAAGATCAAGTTAAGATATTTTAATTAAGAATTATGAGGTGAAAAAAGAAAGAAAGGAAGGAAGAAAGGAAAATAAACATACATGGAACACAATAAGATCAACGCATGCATTCAGAAATAATTTAATGGCACGATTAGCCTCCTACAGACTACAAACATGATAATCAATATTTAAATTAATTGTTTAATTTTACCTTATAGTCTACTAGCCTACTATTTAGAGAGCTATCATCACCATCATCTTACACTGTATGATAAAAGAAAACAGCTTGAACATTCTGCTAAACAGCAACTACTTTTCACAAACACAATACAATTCTGGAGTCACATGAGGGTGACTAGATGATAGACTTTTCATTTTTGCGTGCACTGTCCGTTCTCGTGCGTTTTAAAACGTTCTTCGGTGTTAATGTTGATGCTCAGTGCTAATCTATGATGTTGTACAAAGTTATTTAAAAAATGTACGCAGCATTCCAAAATAAAAAGGAATAGAAAGCGAACTAGGCTACTACAGCGGGAGGGAGGGAGAGAGAGTGCAGTGGGCGGAGTTGTGTCATTCACTAAGCGGGGGTGGACTGCAGAGCCAGAGGGAGGGAGCGAGGGGAGCAGCAGCTTGCAGAGATCTGTGACGGGCTCTGTATGTGTGTGCGCGCTGCGCTGGAGGAGGACAATTCACACAGGATAGCTCTGCGTACTATACTTGAAAACATTTTACCTTTTCTCGCTGGACTTGGGCTGTGTTCTAATGCCGCTTCCGGACGATGAAAGAGGCCCTCACCATGAAGTTCGCTTGGAAAGCTAAAATGGTAAGAAGTTGCGTTTCGTTCACCCTCTGCACACTGTTGATTTAGCGGCTTTGAGCTCCCAGAGAAAAAGACAGGAGCGGGAGGGGGGAAATAGAGCTTGGAGTGGAGGATAAAGAAGAGTTTGAGAGGGGAGGGGGTCGTGGGGAATATAAATAATGCTGTTAAATTACATTTTACTGCAGTAATATGTCTCACCCCTCTGTTTATGATCCACACGCTGATTTGGATCTGAAAGTCTCCACGTAGGCGGTGGTTCCCGTTAGTTTCTCACTCTAGAAATACTTCTACTTTCATGATGAACAGCCTCCAGGCTGCAGACGAAAACAAAGCGGACAGATGGGCTTAAACCCACTTGTTATTGATGTTATCGGTGAGGGATTGTTTCTCATGGACTTTGGGGTTGTGTTGTTTTTGTGTGCAGGCTGTAGGGGGTAGAAAACGTCTCTGTTTGGGATGATAACATGGTCAGCATCCTTTCATTGTTTGTTTATAGGATTTTAGGGACCTAAACAGAGTCCTCAACTGTCCCACAGCTTTTAAAGTCCATTCGTTGTAATGCTTTTTCAGGGCTTTCATTATTGTTAAAAATATAGTGTTTAAGTTATTTCACAATATAAAGTCTCAGTCAATTTGAATTGACAATGCACTATACTTACTAAGTAGTTAAGTACTTATTTTCATGGTTTTTATCAGATATTTATTACATTTACATATCAGATAGATGCTTTAGATATGTATTCAAAGTATTTTTCATCAGTTTTTGCAATCTCTAGGAGTAGAACCCATGGAATTGGCATTGCTCTTTATTATTATTACTATTATTAATATTATTATTATTAATAGTTTAGCATCAGCAAAAAATAAAAGCAATAAATATTAATAAAATTAATTAATAAATAAATAATAAGAAAAAGCCAGTGATAAAAAAAATAATAGTTTATAATACAATAGAACTGAATAAATTAAAGCTAAGATAATTAAAGATAATAATCCTAACCTCAAAAATCTAATCTGATCGCATGTGGCCACTGTACTAGTACTCCACTTTTTTTTTATTTCAAAGAAAAACTATTTTGTTTCTTCATGTGTAGCCCCACCCTCTCCAATATCTGCCTGTGCTACTGAGCAGGCTTTCAAAGCCGCTTTGGAAAACATTTCTTCCAGTACAAAGGGGCAGCACAGTGCATAGATTGTGGACTCGGCAGGGTCCGGGCAGCGGGTGAGAAGACCTCCTACCATTGTTTTTGAGTGCGGACTGCATGACTCATCCAGCTGAGTATTTCTCTGAACGCACTGTACAGGAAACGGCCCGGAAAATGCAGACAGACTGATCCAATTCATTTAAGGGACAGTTACTCTTTCAGGCACATAAAACTGCAGGCGTAGTCTGGATGTGCTGCAATAGTGAAAAAGCTCAGTAGGGAGATGTTTGTAATGTCAGGGTTAATCACTTTGAAAGGAATGTACATATGGTCTTTTAAAACTACACATTGTAGAAATTCAGAAATACAGAAAGGTTCAGAAATACTTTTTGGGACTCAAGAGACCTGGATACACTTGTTGGACATATTTAGCACGGCTTTGGATGAATTCACATAGTAATGCAATGACAGGTCCATGATGGCACAGTGCAACCTGACTTTTTCCAGACTTCTGGAATCTTTTTGGAAAAAGTCTGGTAACATCGTTAGTGAAACAGCAATATTTCACAAATGCCTTTAGGTGCATTTTTTAGTGTACATGAAAGCAACAGTTTATTAAACATCTAAACATCTGTATTCATTTAAAGTCTTCCCACAGTATCTTGAGTATGCACTGCAAAAATAAGTAAATAACCATCTTAATGTCTTATGAGATCGCGTAAAAAGGTTAACAATAGTTTTTCAGACCTAAACTAGTCTTCATATGTCTTAAATATAAGTGTTTTTTTGTTTTTAAGTTTTTTTCTTTCATGTTTTTTGATTAAGATTTGTAATTTTCTTATTTATTTGCACTCTAAGGAGACTTGTCTTTAAAGTGGACCTATTATGCTCCTTTTTACAAGATGTAAAATAAGTCTCTGAAGTCCCCAGAGTGTGTATGTGAAGTTTTGGCTCAAAATACCCCACAGATAATTTTTTATAGCTTGTTAAAATTGCCACTTTTAGGGTATGAGCCAAAACACCCGTTTTTTGTGTGTCCCCCATTAAATGCAAATGATTGAGCTGGTGCTCCTGGCGCCCTTTCAGAAAAGGGTGGAGCTTCAAGAGCTCAAGCGTCAGCAAACAAATAAACATTCCACTATTAGTACAAGCCTGTTATCTTTACAGAAAACGTGTTCAGTTTAAAAGTCAGTCATCTGATTGTACTGTGCATAATAAATTATAATTTATGAATTACACAGACGAAAAGCAAGGTGCGAAAAAAATAATGACAACTGGTCTCATTGTGTCTTAGCTGCTATCACAAACTATAAAAGTCCCACAAGCGGATGAATTCACATTGCTTTCATATGCAATTTTTAACTACCACATTCCTATTTACGATTGTTCTGGTATAGCATGTGAAGGCAGCACCAGTGAAAACAGGCATAGCTTTAGCCACATTAGCCTTTAATATTATATATGATACTTACTTTGTCTGGAGCTGATGTTCATGCGTGAAGCATTGGTATTGATCCCTAAACATATAGGTGACTTTACCGATTTTTTTTCCAGGATATTTCCTTCAAAAATGAAATTTAACCAGTGTGCTCAGCAGCTCAGATGGAGGGAGTCTATGGAGACTCCTATGTTCATTGGTGCATCATATATCTCCAGCAGCTAACACTACATCAAGAAAACAGTAATGTCGCACTGCTGCTTCTCACTCAGGGCTGTGTCTATGCTAATAGGGCAGAGAGCATCACAAATGGGCGGGACTTTTTCCTTATGGTGACATGTACATAGGGAGAAATCTGGAACTCCTCATTTGGAGAGACTGTTTATAATTTATTGGGATTATAAAAAAATGAGTGGGTGGATTTGTACCATTATAGGCTGGTTGTTTTCACACACTGCGGCCATTGTTTGAACTGTGTTCAGACAACTTATGAAAGTGAGTTTTGCATAATAGGTCTCCTATGAAGCTGGCATTTTCTAAATGTTATTTCTTTTTATTTAACCTCATAATTTTTTTAATTAAAATCTTTTCAATCGAATGCAAGTTCGCATTTAGATCTTCTGTCATCCTAATTCCTGACCCCGTTTTTTTTCTTTTCAATAATCCATTTCACTCATATACGTCACAATGCTAAAGAAAAGATCTTCCACTACTTCCATTTGATAGTGACTTTAATGGAGGTTATAGACAAATTTATTTTGGATATGAGAGACTGTGCAGGATTTCGTATATCACAGCTCTACTTTAGTATTATTGACTAAAGTATGCAAAATTTATTGATATTCTCTGTCTGACAGTTTAATATGAAAGTTAAGCTGTGCACAGCCTGAAAGGCTCCACTCACCCAGACACTTAATGTTGGTCATCCCATTATACTGTTTGCATTTGTGTGTCTGACTGAGAAAGCTTATGTGTGTGTATGTATATGTTTACAGACTAGTTTGGTTCTTGAACCCTAAGACTGGGTGGAGAAATCCTTCACTGTTAAGAATCTGTCAAAGCTCTTCGGCTGATTTTTAAAACACCATGCCAGCTCTGATCTCATTTCTCTTCTCTCCCCCTCTTTCTGTCTCCTTCCTCCAAATGAGTTATCATTTTCTCTCCTCCACTCACTCCCTGTCAGTCTTTTGATACTAAAATTTAAAGTCAGAGTTCCTGTTTATGCTTAACTGAGACATGTTGTTCCCCAGTTGTACACCATGACATTCCAAATGGAGTAACATTGATTGTTTTCTCCCTCTGCAGAGCTCTGTGCAGGACTGGGGAGAGGAGGTCGAGGAAGGAGCCATATACAACGTGACGCTGAAGAGGGTCCAAATCCAGCAGGCGGCTAACAAAGGCGCAAGATGGCTGGGGGTGAGAGGAGGCCTTTGATCTGAATGCACTTCCACTCTTTATTTAAAGAAGCACTTCGGCTGCCCATGCTTGGCCGGACAGACAGTAGGGCATATTAAGGGTGACCTTGTAAAGCTTTTATGGTTTACGGATGTATTTAGTTGTGGTCGCAAGAAAACGCATAAAACTTTCTATAGAGTTATTTGTTTGGTAAAAGTAAAAGCCAAAAATGAAAGTCACCATTTATTCACATTAATGTCATTCCAAACCTGTATGACTTACTTTCTTATACACAAAAGATGATTTTTTTTTTTTTAATGTCTCAGTCGTGTTGTTTTGAACCCCATTGGCTTTTATTATATGGACAAAAACACTCTTCAAATTACCTTCTTTTTGTTTTCCTTAATGTTATCCCTACTTGTGTGTTTTAGTGACAGGAAAACATTAAACTCTGTTCTCTGTTTCACATTTTCAACCAAAAATTTGCTGCATGAATTTCAAGGTTTATACAACATTGTTATTTTATGAAGGCATGCTGTTATGGCTCCGTTCCGAATTACAGTGGTCAATATGGTATAATCTGTTGTTTTAACCGTGAATACCGTTTTCCATAACACCCTTCTGAATCAACATTAAAAAAACAAAGCACTTTAGAGCTTATTTGATTTCCATAGGGCTTTAGTTTGTTGTAACAAAGCTGTTTCTACACTAAATGATATCGAGTGAAAACCCAGTTAATTTAATGTAGAATCATTTTATAGGTGTGACATTCATGATTTCAAAAGCAAGTTCGCTTTACAGTAATCATGGTACAAAAATTTAAACAGAAATTTGTTTGACATTGCAATTAAAAGAAAGCACGTCTTACTTTTTGACACCAGTTAGAGCCCTGTTTCAGAGAGTTCATGGTGTTTAATGTTTGACCTAGTTTTAGGGACTGCAACTCAATCGTTTTATTTTTTCGCCTAGAAGATTTAGTATTTTTGCTGATTCAGTGACATTCACCTTTTTGTGGCCTACTTTTAAATCACTTATTTTTGTGCGAACCATATTTTTTTCAACTAATGAAGCATTTTTAAGAAGTCTGCCGACTTTCCAGCACGTCTCAGAGAGCGAGGAGGAGGGTTGCTCTGATTAAAAGCAGATTGTAGAGTTTCCTGTTGTAGCGTGCTTGCACTATCAAGGTCTAGTTCTTTTTCTTCCCCTGTTTATTTCTGCTTTTCTCTCTGTTTCTCTACATGATACTTGAGTGCATGCTTTAGAATTGACCTCAAAGTATTTTCCTCTCCTTCTCCTTTGCTCTCTCAGGCGGAGGGTGACCGCTTGCCCCCAGGTCACACAGTCAGCCAGTTGGATACGTGTAAGATCAGGAGTATCCGGGCGGGGACACTGGAACGTTTGGTAGAGACACTCCTCACAGCTTTCGGTGATAATGACCTGACCTACACCAGCATCTTCCTCTCCACGTACAGGGCCTTTGCTACTACACAGAGTGTGCTGGAGTTGCTGCTGGACAGGTGTGTACTCTTGTGTACTTGTTTTTGATTGAACACATCATAAATGCCAGGTGGGCTGTTTTGAATGTTCATGTTTGCATGCATGCTTAGTGAAGAGAGGTCGCATTTTGTGGTCACGCAGCTAAGCAAGTACAAATGCCCATCTGGCATTCCTGGTATTAATGTAAACACAGTTGGTTAAGTTGCGTTAATGTAAACAGGTTAAACAAAAAATTAGAAAATAGTATAAGGAAAAATAGTAGATGTACAGGGTTCACACTGTACCAGGGATTTTTTTAAAGTCTGATTTCCAGGTCTGGAAAATTCATGGAAATAAATAAAATGTCACGGTGGAAGTGTCAGTGGTCAATAAAATTTTTTTTTCTAGTTATGCTCACTCCCTCGAGTATTTCCTTCACTGGATATTGCTTTTTGTAACAAATGCTTTTTTATATCACAAGTAACTGGAAAAATCATAGTAATTTATTTAACTGAAAATGTGGGAAACCTATCCCTATCTATGCAATATACTTCCTAGTTTAAATGCATCAAAGTATTATTTTATTACTAAAAATTATTTTATGTTATTGTTGTATTTTCACACCTGATGTTTTATATTTTATATTGCTTGTTTTTAATTAAAATATTGCTTGGATATTAAAAAATCTTAACTAATTAAAAGTGGACTACATGGGAAAGATTAAGTAATAAAAAATAGTAATTAAAAATAATATGACCACTTCACACAACTTTTTTGGGGGGGGGGTCCTTGTTCAGTGGTTACTGCCTTTACCATTTGTCAGAATGCTCACAGGTTGGTTTCTGTCTTGGTTCTCAGGTATGGTAGTTTTGAGGATTGTGAGGGGGAGCGTAACCAGTGTCGGACTGGAGAGAGCAGAGTTGCTGTGAGAACGTGAGTTCCGTCATCATCATGGTTATCTGTGCCGCTGTATCTGCAGTGACTTCTGAGCAGCTCTCGTGTTTGTTGTTTAATTTCCATGGAAACTTAAAAATAGAGGTCAAACACTGTGATGTTGTGTGCATGTGTGTGTGTGAGTTTAGAAGCAACTGGAAATAAAAGGGATCTGATGAACGGTGGTGCATGGTTGCTGCATGAATCACAGCATTGCAGCTGATTTATACAATGAGAGATTCCCTCACTGGTTTTCTCTGGTTTATACAAACATCTATGTGTTCTTATTCTTTTTTTTTCAGTGCTTTGGCCTCTATTCTAAGAGCCTGGTTGGATCAGTGTCCAGAGGACTTCCAGGAACCTCCATCATATCCGAGCTTGCATCGTGTGCTGGGTTTCCTGCAAAAGGCCATGCCAGGCTCAGAGCCAATGCGCCGGGCTCAGAGTCTGCTAGAACAATTGCGTGTCCAGACCAGCCTAGAGAACGAGAGTGAAGGTAAGACAT
The DNA here is from genome assembly GCF_018340385.1 of Cyprinus carpio. Lineage (NCBI taxonomy): Eukaryota > Metazoa > Chordata > Actinopteri > Cypriniformes > Cyprinidae > Cyprinus > Cyprinus carpio. The sequence goes on along the minus strand of NC_056604.1, from coordinate 10,565,951 downwards.
ATCGGGTTACTGTTAATAATTTTATCCATTCCATCTAACTTCTTGTCTATTCATGTTTGTTCTGTCTTCCTGTGCTTACAAAACACCTGCTGTCCATTTGTTGCAGGAGGCTTTCAGTACAACAACCCTTTCTGCATTGGGGAAGAGGAGGAAGTGGAAATCGATTTGCAGGAGGACTTCTTCTCCTTCAAGGTTGACATTGTAGCAGAGCAGCTGACTTACATGGATGCGGTGAGAGAGAGAAACCTAGATTAAATCAGTACTAAGGGAACGTGAAATATTATTTTGTACTTTCTTTGGCTCAAGCTATGAAATATTTCCTTCTTTCCACAGCTGTTGTTTAAGAAAGTGGTCCCTCATCACTGTTTGGGTGCCATCTGGTCTCAGCGTGATAAAAAGGATGGCAAACAGAGCGCGCCCACCATCCGTGCCACCATCACCCAGTTTAATGCAGTAACGGCGTGCGTGGTCAGCACCATCCTCCGTCAGCGGCAGATGCGCCCGCATTTGCGTGCTCGCATCATCCAGCGCTGGATCGACATTGCACAGGTGCATAACCCAACACACACATTTACACGGTCACACCTCCCAGTATGACTTATGTTTTGTTCATGTTTAAACCTGTCCACCTCAGGCTCATTCGAGCTAAATCAGTCTGCAGTGCTTTAGTGTTGTACTTCAGATAAAGATAAAGCCTGATGTTGATCTGAAATATAGTTTTTCAAAAGCCATTTACTGTTCTTGGTGCATTTGGGTAAAGACTGACACCTAATCTATTTCTTTGTAAGACATAACTGTTTTAGATGAGATCTAGATAAACCAAAGTAGACATAATAATGACTTTCAACCTCCCAAAGGATTTCTGATAAAGTCTCATTAGGACCATTTGTAAATGAAAATGTATAAACATGGATCAACATGTTCTCAGGAGTGTCGCATTCACAAGAACTTCTCATCTCTGAGAGCCATCGTATCAGCGCTGCAGTCCAACCCCATCTACAGACTGAAGAGAGTGTGGGCCTCTGTTTCCAAGTAAGTTCTGTCAATAAATAAGCCCCTCAGTCAATTCTTGATTTCTAAAAAATATACAGACTGGTGAAATTATTCAGATCCTTTCAATAACATTGGTTATGTTTGCCTGTTATGTTATGATTCCTAGTGAAGTCTCTAAATGAATGCCATTCAAAAGTATGGGATCACTATTATTTATTTATTTGAAATGTACACTTTTATTCAGCAAGGATGCATTCCATTGATCAATTTAAAATGATACAAAATATTTTTATTTTAATGTACAATGTGTAATGCACAATCATTTTCAAGTGATAATAATAAGAAATGTTATTGAGTACCAAATCAGCATATTAAAATGATTTCTGAAGGATCATGTGACACTGCATTAATAACATCCAAAAAAAAATCATCTTTTCCAACACAGCAACAATATACATACTATTGAATATATATATTAAAATGGGAAAGAGTTATTCTAACATTGTAATGCTCTTTCACAGCATTACTGTTGTTACTGTATTTATGTCAAATAAATGTTACCTTTGACAAACATAAAAGTCCAACTTTTGAATGGTTGTGTATTCTGTAATGTTTTTTGATATGATATCAGGAATGACATGCTCTGAGATTGTTTTTGTTTCACTCTGCAACTTTAGAGATAGTATGCAGATTTTTGAAGAGCTTTCCGATATTTTCTCTGACCAGAACAATTACCTTACAAGCAGGGAACTGCTAATGAGGGTGAGCTCATGCGCACGTCTCTCTTTTTCAGTTCTGTTTTCTTGCACAGAGGCATTTAAATTAGCTTTTCCCAATAACTAGGCCCAAGTAATATAAAAAATTATAATAAATAAATTACATTTTTAAATTTTGCCTGTTGTGGTTGAATTTTGAAAATGTGTTTGTTATATTTTAGGCTAATTTGATGATGCTTTCATGTACAATAAGAGTGTAGTAGTTTCAATTCTATTTAACACAAAAAAGTAGAAAATGGAGATAATTCTGCCAATTCCTCCTGTGCCTGCCAAAAACTAATGATATCTCTGATCTTCACAGGAGGGCACCTCAAAATTTGCCAGTCTGGACAGCTGTGCCAAAGATCACCAGAAAAGATCCCACAAGAGACTGCAGTTACAGAAAGAGATGGTGAGTTCTTAAAAAACAAAACCACAACAACTCAAAAAAACTAGTGTCAGCATATACTGATTACAGAACAAGTGTTAAATATTGTGTTTAAAATGTGTCATGTTACCTTAAAGCTAACAAAAATATATCTTAACTTTTTGTCTCCAGGGTGCCATGCAGGGGACAATTCCATACCTGGGTACATTTCTCACAGATTTGACCATGCTTGATACAGCACTGCCTGACCAAGTGGAGGTGAGTCAAGCTGCACATCCAACCACACATTTCCAGACAAAAAGAAAACCTCATAAAGAATTATCTCTGTTATTACTGACCTAACATTCCCAGATCGTTGAGGTTTTCATTACCAAGGTTTATTTGACCTTCATTTGGATGATTAAAATGATGAGGAGAATCTGGGCTAAAGTCTATTTCTGTGCTTCACAGGGAGGACTGATCAATTTCGAAAAGCGGCGTAGAGTAAGTACAACATTCCTTATTATTTGGTTTTTATTATAGTCAAAACATCTGTTGAATCTCTTATTCATTACTACAGGCATTCAGATCTGTGGGAATGTTGAATAAAATCTCTCTTTGCAGGAGTTTGAAGTGATCGCTCAGATTAAGCTCCTGCAGTCTGCGTGCAATAGTTACTGTCTGACCCCAGATCCCGCATTTCTGCGCTGGTTTAAAAGTCAGCCTCAGTACTCAGAGGAGGAGAGGTACACATGTTTTTCACTTTACATGCCTTTTTTCATCTGAATATTATGTAAGTCTCAAAAATAATATTTCTGTCTTATTTTCCTGCAGCTATGCGCTGTCTTGCGAAGTTGAAGGACTGGGAGACAACAGCCCAACGTCACCAAAACCTCGCAAGAGTATGGTGAAGAGATTAAGCCTGTGAGTGATCTAAAAGCAAAATCTTGATGTCTAAATTGATCATATTTTATTCTTAGGACCCCATTAAATCAAAATTACAGATCTGTGACTCAATAGCCCATGTCTGGTAACTTTTATGCTAATAAAAGTTTAATTAAAATTAAGTACATAAATGTGTTTAAAAATTTACATTTTGCCATCACAGGAATAAAATATTAAAATATAGTTATTTAAAAATATATGAAAATAGAAAACGGAGAGTTTCAATAACATTTCACAATTTTACAGTTTTTACTGCATTTTTAATTTAAAGAAAGGAAGCCTTGATGAGCATAAAAGCACAGTCTTACCGACCCAAAACTTATCTTTTGAATTATATTGCATATTCAAAGAGGATGACAAATTCTAATCATTTATTTAATGTCTGTTTTTGTCTTTCCAATCTCACTAGACTCTTCTTAGGAACAGAATCCACGAACACAAGCTCTCCTGTAAGAGAGAGTCCTCGATCGCCTCCTACTGGCAGCTCTGGGGAGAGCATGGACTCTGTCAGCGTGTCTTCCAGTGACTCTAGTCCCTCAGAGGGTGAAGGCATGACACCCACACACTCTATAGACACTCATCTGAAGAAGGTACATACAACTTCATTCATGACCAAATTATTGATATACTATTGTATTAAAATAATGTATTAAATACACATCTGTTTGGTTTCCATAGCAGTCCGATTCTTCCTCCTGCACCTCATTGCACTCCATGGACACCTTCTCTTCTACAGCCAGTGCTTCCATATCTCTGGCCTCCCCAACCCTGCCCAGGCCCCCCTGCATGCACCACCGCTCGATCTCGTTGACGCCCATGTCCCCCACATCACCTGGATTTTCTCCTGCCTATAACACACAAGCTCAGGATGCATGCATCATCCGAGTAAGCCTTGAACAGGGAAACGGAAACCTCTACAAGAGTATCATGGTTAGTGAGGAATTAAATATTATTAATCTACATTTATCAGTGTGCACAGTCTATTCTTGCTTATATTGGACCATTGTTAATATATCGGTCAGATATTATGATTATTTACTGATAGACTACCTGCAAGCGTTATTTGTAAACTAAAACTAAAACCATAAAAAAAACATTCTCTTTACTTGAAATTATATAAATGGTAGCTGAAATATATTTTATTATAGCAAGTTGCTATCATTTCTCATTTAAATTTAGTCTTACTTGATGTACTAAAATTACTAAAATGAAAACTGAAATAAAAATTAATAGATATTACAAACTACAAAAAAAAAGACAAAACAAAATTACTAAAACTTTAACTAAAATTAAAATGGAAAATAAAATAATAAATTCTGATTCAAAATAAAAACTATAACATTATCTCAATGATACATCCAAACCCACGCAGCAGTTTAAGAGTTGTCTTATATTAAATGTTATTTAAAAATACTAATTATTATTGTTTTCTAGTGTAACTAAAATGTGTTTCAAATCAGGCAGACATGCCTGTTAAAAAAATTAATACATTTGATTTAAAACTGTGGTCAAATATCATGAGATAAATTGTGATTTATTTTATTTTATTGACAGCCACAGAATTTATCAGAAATAAATAAAAGCAAAACTGCTTATAATTTTGTGGTATAGTGTTAATCTCCTTCATCCTTGCAATGTACATAAGTTCAGAGTGCTGTAGAAATTATTCAAATTCAATACTTAATAAAAATCATCATTATTAATACTGAATTTTAAAACGTTTCTCATCAGGTTTATACATCCAACATATTATTATAATATGTTATATAATATGAAATAAATAGAAATGTTATAAAAAATTATATAAATATTTCCAGATAATATTTTAGGGATTTAATTTGGCTTTAGTACAATGACAATATAACAGCCAATTATTTAAATATTTATTTTTATAATATAACATCTATAAAAACGTGCAGAAAATGTGCTGTTTTCCATAGGATCCTCATATTTAGAGTTTTTTGGAAAAAGCTTTAAAATCCCTGTTCTAACAGCACTAAATTAAGAGAGAGAAGACATTCTGATGTAAAATGCTTCATTGTTTCTCCATGCAGCTGACCAGTCAGGACAAAACTCCGGCTGTGGTCTCCCGAGCCATGGCCAAACACAACCTGGAGGGTGAGCAAGCCGCTGACTACGAGCTGGTGCAGGTCATCTCTGAGGAGAGAGGTACGACATTAAAACTTGTGTACCTGGCACATTATGAAATGTTGTTTAGGTTTCTTATGGTGGAATGCCATCGTCACAATCTCAGTCTTTTTTCCCTCTTTCTCCAGAATTGGTCATCCCCGACAACGCCAACGTGTTTTATGCCATGAGCACATCTTCGAACTTTGACTTCCTATTGCGTCTGCGTGGTTCTGAGGGGAGGCCGGTTCAGCTGCGCAGTCGTTGCAGCTCCACACTACCACGCACACAGCAACGCTCCAGTCTGTCCCTCAGGCTCAGCAAGGTCACACTGTGACCTCTGACCTTTTTTGGACCAGAACAGGCTTTGTAAAAAGACTACAGCAGGTGGAGTACTAGAAAATGGCCTTTAAAGACTATTTCAAGGGGAGTTTATTGACTTCAGAAACATTTCAGATCTCATGTTCTTCCATGCTGCCTTTTGAAATTAAAGGCTTGTGTTAATAGTAGCATGTGCCTCCACCTCCTCACCTGGCCCACAAAAGACACATCCCATCCTCCCTTTTGCTGGATATTTTGCACAAGTGCAGGAGAGTCTCCTGCTCCTCATCAGTATTTGCATAACAGCACATCTCTTCCTAGCCAAGAGGCCTACACGACTTCCTCAGAGAGAAAGAGGGGAACGAAAGAAGCTGTGGGAAGAGAAGTACAACGACAACCATGTTGCCTTTATCAACGGTAATGATGGAACTCTTGCATCAGTATTGAAGATGAACTGCAGTCGCGGTGATGTCATCATCAACGTATCCTTCTCCTGTCCACTTGTGCACTGTGTGGACAATGTGGATTGTATCCCTAGACTTAAAGTGCTTAGACTGGCTCACTAAGAATCCATTAATTTCCATCTTTAAGTGCAAAATGGAGAAAAGAACAACCGTTTCCTTTAGATATCACAAACGGTAGGTATCTATGATGAAAAAAGATGTATGAAGTTATTTTTTCTGCCTATTCTAAGCATTTTATCTCTATTTCTGTGTTTCTTATATTGTGAGCTGTGTGACGAATGCAGAAAATATGCATTCTGATTGGTTCCAGCTTGGTTTTATCAAGTCTGTGGTGTTTCCTTTCACGATTGGATCCATGTTGTGTCTTTAAGGTGTGGTCACACAGCACCAATAGGATGGGTTTCTGTTAGGAAACCTGGATTGAGCTGCCTTCCTCTATGAAAGTGCACTTGCTATAGAGTGGGCGGAGTCAATAGGTGTGTACTAAAAAGAGCACTTGGTCCACTTTTTGTAGCTTTCCTCTCTTCTGTCTTCAAGCATCACTATATTAATGATATGCTTTTCTTTTTGTTTCTTTTTTATACGTATGTTTTTGTAAGAGATGAAGAAGTATCCATGATATCTATTAAAAAAGTTTTTAAAAGATTTTGTTAACTAAAAGAGAAAAAAAAGCTGTGAAATATGAGTGTGTGATTGTAAAGTGAGCATTAAAACAAGTCAGTCATTTCCATCAACCAGCACAATAATTCACTCTCATTGTACCCCCATCACCCTAGAAGATGTTTTCCAGAGCATGTTAGACATGTTACTTCTGTGCACCAGGTGAATATCACAAAAACTGGTTTTACACTAAAACAAAAAGTTTTACACTGAGGCATATTGTTTCAACACCAAATTGTTTCAATAGTTTCTAAAGGCTTGTGGAATTTTTGCCTTAATCCCTCTACATAATTCCTATAAATTTGTTAATCTGGTATGAAATAATCATTAGTTGGCCCTGACTCCTGGTAATATGTCAACAGATGTACTACAGAATGTGCCAAACATGCCTTTTTTTGCCTTTTGTTCTCTCACACTAATTAAGAAACTTATGTTTGTTACACTGAACACGTAAGACTTTGATGACACTAACAGTTTTTCAACAAGGTTAAAATGTAGTGTTTTAACAGTAGTGGGGGCAGCAGTGTTTGTATTTTGATTAATTTGTCTTAATTCAAATTTATTCAGCACTTGTGAATTTTCTCCATTCTTTATTTTGAATATTTCTTCACTACCAAAGAATTGTACAGAGAGTCAGTGAATATATTATTATCGTTATGATGTTTTGTAATTTGAATATTACTTTTCATGAATTAAATGGAGACTCTCTGAAAGTACTGTGCATGTTGACTGAAATTCACTTTGCTTGCATCACATAAATATTGAAATTAACATTGATTAATAAATGCTTTAGAAGTATTTTTTTATTAGGCTATTAGTCACATTAACTAATATAGTTAACTAATGTTAACAAATGGAACCTTGTTGTGTTAGCAAAAATAGTTTTTGGTATTTAAAATAAAGTAAATATAAATATTAAAATATAGGGGAAGTCGTGGCCTAATGGTTAGAGAGTCGGACTCCCAATCGAAGGGTTGTGAGTTCGAGTCTCGGGCCGGCAGGAATTGTGGGTGGGGGGAGTGCATGTACAGTTCTCTCTCCACCTTCAATACCACGACTTAGGTGCCCTTGAGCAAGGCATCGAATCCCCCCAACTGCTCCCGGGCGCCGCAGCATAAAATGGCTGCCCACTGCTCCGGGTGTGTGTTCACAGTGTGTGTGTGTGTTCACTGCTCTGTGTGTGTGCACTTCGGATGGGTTAAATGAAGTCAACAAAAATTTGAAATGTTTCACACAAACTAAGTTTAAAAAAACAAATATTAGATGAGAAAACTTCATTCAAAATTCAACAAAAATTTGAAATGTTGCCTATACACTAAGTTGAAGAAACTAAAATGAAATTAAACCTATACTGAAATAAATAAAAAATAAAAAATGAGAAAAGTTAATCTGAAAATTACTGAAACTTAAGATGAAAACTGGAAATAGAAAAAAAGTTAATAAAATCTAGAATAGTACATAACTGAGTTACTTCTAAAATAACATTGTGCTTTCACACAGATTACTCAAGTCAGTACTCACGGTGGATGCTTTGACAAATGTACTGTACACGTCACCACTGCATTACTCATCACCATTATCTCATGATTAGCAGAAGTGTAGAGGCAGCTTTTTTTTTTTTTTTTACAACTGGTTTCAAATCTGAGTTGTAAACACCATTGTCATGGAGGGACAGGCCTGGATTATGGACCAAGTGCCTCAGAGGCCTCTCAGAGCCTCAAAAAACTCATTCTGTGCAGTTCGAGATCTCCATAGATGTTAGGTCACACCTCAGATGAACTCAAAAGGTTCATGATAATGATAACTGGTAAACTTCCAGAATCTTTATCAGCATCCTGATAAATCTGGTATAAAGTCCAAAATATTGTGAGAATAAATAACTCATTAAGAGGATACACATAATATGATGTTATAATATTTTATATTGTGTTCTCTTTTAAGACAATTATATACTAGAGGCATTTTACAGTAACAATTAAAGGTATTTAATAAAAAAGAAATGAAAAAAGAAAACTATGCTTTTGTATCAGCAACAATGTGATAATTAAGAAGAGAAAACTTTCTAAGGCTCTAAGGAAATAATGATATAAACTAAAAAAAGGCAAACATTTAAAAGTAGTTACAAATAATTGAGGGTAGTTTCATAATAAGAGGTTTCAGAAAGGCTGATTGGTTTGTTTCAAAGAACTCCGCCTAACTTTGCACTTTTATTGCATCGGGTTGACACAGACAGCATTAGATATTCACACTTCTACTGAACGCGGGTCAGCGAAGGACAACGGATCATTAACAGGTCAGTTCATGTGACAGCTGTCTGAGAGAATGGGAAAATTACTATATTGTGCGGGATGGCAAATAAAAATAACTTTTTCCTCGGTGAATTAATGTGATGTCAGTAGACTTAAAGAGCGCGAGCCTGCGATTGCATTTTGTATCCCTAAGTTTTTTGTTTTTTTTTTCGTTTTTTTCAAGTGCACTCAAAAAAGCCGCGCCTCAAAAACAAAAAGCATTCAATATAGTAAATTACGGTATGAGAATAAGTCCATTATAAAATTATAGTCTACTGTTAGAGTTAGTTGTCTATCGTTTCGGTCTCGTCTATCTGTCAGATTCCACACGGAATGGCGCAACAATAAAATTCTTCAGGAAGTGGGTGAAAGTTTACAACCTTTCCTCTATTCAACGCTCTTGATTTGTCATTACGAAAAATAACGATGACGACCATACTATACTAACGCCCACTTCTTTGAGGTGTAGTAAAGATATGATTAATTTGAGAGCGAAAGCTGATTTCCCAAAATAGATTTTTATAGGGTATTAATGCTCCTTGTTTGCCAGTCTAAAGGGAGGTTGAGAGGACACGCCTTTACCATTCCTTCATTTCTCATTACTAGATTACAATATTTATATTACTCACATAACGTGTAATAATTCTCTTCCTAGGCTTAAATATAGACTATTTATTATTATAAATATAGCCTACTTATTATGACATCTTATTAGTAATTATATCATTGATAATTTCACAATATGAATTTATTATATTATATTAGGACATTATATTATATTATAAAAATTTAAAGTCTGCCATCATTTGCTTACCCTCACGCTGTTCCAAACCTGTGTGAGTTTATTCTTTTGAGCACAAAAGAAGATATTTTGAAGAATGTTGGTATCCAAACATTTACGGTAGCCATTGAATTCTATAATATAGATAAAAGTAGCTACTGTGGAATAAATTCATACAGGTTTTGGACAACATGAGGGTGAGTAAATGATAACAGAATTCTACTTTTTTGGTGTATTATCCCCTGTGTTTGTGTTTTTGAGATGGATCTAGACTGGCTGTGATTACTTGCGAAGTAAATGTTTAATCTTTTCTGATTAATACTGCAACATCTTCCACAGAATGGCAGATAACGGGAAGACAGCAGAGAAGGACACAGAGGCTACTCAGGAACAACAGGTTAGTCACACGCTTCATGACTCATCTACAGACAGTTTCACAACAGAAGTCACTATGAAACACTGAGTGTTTAGGTCATAATGAAACCATTCTTGCATAAAGTGACACATTTAATTTAGTGCATCAATCTGTGTAAAAATGGTTTTACAAACACGTCAGAATCAGGAATTCGTTCTGCTTTGTTTCATAAATGAACTTCATTCTACATTAAAACTGAGAATAAACAGCAACAAACTTTAACATTTGTTTTTCAGAGTGTGGTATCCCGAGTGAGCAACCTGCCGCTGGTGAGCTCAGCTTGTGGTGCGGTGTATAATGCCTACAGCTCTACTAAAGACAGCGTGCCGCTCCTGAAAGGAGTAATGGAGGTTGCAGAGAGCGGGGTGCGCACGCTGGGCGCTGCTGCTTCAACAGGTTCCACACCCATACTAGACCGACTGGAACCTCAGAGTAAGGATATCAGTCTTAGATGTAGCGTGTATCTTTTACGCCTTGTATTTTATTTAGTTGTTTTTGTGTTCTTTCTCTTGTGTAGTTGCAGTGGTAAATGAATATGCCATTAAAGGGCTGGAGAAGGTAGAAGAAAACCTTCCAATTTTACAACAACCAGCAGACAAGGTAAAGTCTAGACTGACTTGTTCTGCATGCAACTTGTAGCACCTTAATTGCTATATGAATCAGCATTGTATCTCCATTGCAGCTGGTATCCGACACAGTGGGCATGGTGTACCAGTCAGTAACAGGAGCAAAGGATGCTGTGGTGGGGGCTGTGCTGGGTGGTGTGGAAAAGACACGTATGGCTGTGGCCGGTGGCATAAACACTGTCATGGGGACCCGTGTAGGCCAGATGGTCAGTAATGGTGTAGATAAGGCCCTTACCCAATCTGAAGACTGGGTGGATCAGAACCTTCCAATCAGTGAAAAGGAGCTTGGTGAGTGTAGTTGCACTTTAGACCCGGTAACATAATTTAAAAAAAAATTGAATAATTATTCAAGTTAAATGTAAAATTGGGTAAAACAATCCAAAAATGTTTCTGAATTCAGCCTTGGGTTTGAATACACATTATCACAATGAAAGGGCGAAGAGCACATTCCTGCTGGAAAGACTTTTTTGTTTCAGTTCTGGCAACAGCTAATGAGCCGAAATGAAGCAATAGGGAATGCAGTGTTAAGAAAACATTTCACTTTCAAGTCCCACTATTGCTTTGTTACCCAGAAATAAAATGAATAACACACTAATCTGAATCTCAAAATGTTTCATACAATAAAACAATATTTCATGTATACTTACATGTATGTATTTTATTAAATGTATATAAAATACTGTTCTAAAGTTTGGATTCAGTCTTTTTTATACATATATTTATATGCATTAAATTGTTTAAAGGTGACAGTAAATACATTTACATTAAAAAAATCAATTTCAAATAAATGCTGTTCTTTTGAACTTGTATAATGGTTTCCACAAAAATATTAAGCAGCATAAATGTTTAAAAAATTGATAATGTGATGATATTAAAAAATGTTTTTTGAGCATCAAATCAGCATATTGGAATGATTTCTGATGGATAATGTGACACTGTAGACTAGAGTAAAGGCTGCTGCTTTGCAATCACAGAAATAAGTTACATTTTAAAAGGTTTCCAAATAGAAAACTAGTATTTCACAATATTACTATTTTTGTTGTATTTTGGATCAAATAAACGTAGGCTTGGTGAGCATAAGAGACTTTTGAAAAACATACAAATATTTTAATGAACTCAAACTTTTGACATGTATGAATGTAAAATGTTGACACCACCAGTGTTGTGTTTCTGCCTACAGCTGCACTGGCTGAACCAAGACCAGGTGAGGAGGAAGGATTCATAGTAACTAGTAGACCCAGCTATTTTGTCCGCCTGGGTAAACTGTCTGCCAAAGTTCGGGAGAGGGCGCTTGAGCAGTCTCTCATTAGGGCCCGCAAAGCCAGAGACACTACGCATGCAGCTGTGACTCAAATGACCAGCACTATGGACCTGCTAGAAAGTGCCCGGGCTACCTTGGCCAGTGCCAACCGGCAGCTAGGAGGCGCTCCAGAGCAGCTACTGCAGAGATGGAAAGAATGGAAGGAAGGGCAGCCCAAAGAACTGCAGGAGAATGTAACAGCTGAGGTGGATACAGCAAAAGACAATGAAGAGGTACAGTTTGTATTTTACTTGGAATGCAATACAATATACGTCTATGAATATTTATATGTCTTACTGCAGACTGTCTATCAGACACATTCTCAATGTATATATGTGGATGCCTCCTCATAGGAGCTGGAGTCGAGAGCCCTGTCAATGGTACGGGGTTTGAGTGATCAGCTGAAGGTGGCATGTTCAGGGGTTGTGTCCAGTGTACAGGGTCTCCCAGGCACTGTGCAGGAACAGCTTCTGAATGCTCGACATACAGTTGGAGAACTCCAGGCATCACTGAGCAGCACCAAAACACTCACACCCATGCTCTTAGAGCAGACACGGCAGCAGGTTGGCCAGGTATAATCAATCTGGATGTATGCAGTTTTGTACATAGCAGTTGTTGAGATCTATTTTATTCTATTCTAAAAATGTATGTAGAATTTGGAAAGTTTCATGTATATTTTCATCCTTTAACAGGTACGACAATCACTGGATGGAGTCGTGGAGTACCTTCTCAATAACACTCCTCTCAATTGGCTGGTTGGGCCTTTTGCACCTCAGAAAACAGAGAAAGGCGACTGAAAATGTAGTACAATTTAAATCTGATGTTTTAATGCAGTAAGGTTAATATATGGTAAAAAAAATAGTTGTATCTTTAAAAAAAAAACTTAACTAGTGTTACTAAATTGTTTATATTACAGTATAATGAACATAAAATGGCAAATTATCATTTCATCAATGTCAGTATTCTAAACCAAGCATTGAAACCACTAACAGGTAGAGTATGAAAGTTTCTGCTGTGTAGCATTCAAAAGATTCTGGTAGATTCCTTACATACTGACTACGTGTACTTTCTGAATAAAATCAAACCATGCATACTTCACTGGTTTTGTAATTCATGATTTGCATTTTATAACTCTTGCAAAATAGATATGCAGATTTTTCTAAAATACAAAATAAATGGATCAATGAAAAAAACAAAAAAACATTTGTGTTTGCTTCCTGGTCACAAATTAAGTATTCTAAAGAGAAGTCTGATTTTAAAAATGAACCATTTCAGCATATTTAAGAATATGTATGCAATATCACAGAAGCCAGTTCACCTTTATAGTGAGTATCTCTGCTCTGCTCTTGGGTGTAAGGCAAGACACATTGTTTTTTCATAAAATGGTCATTTTTGTGGTCATTTCGTCTCCATAACATGTCTTCTTGAAGACTACTGGAAAGAAAACAATTAAAATACACATACACACAATAAGTGATTATTTATTTTTACATTTCATCTATTTGCAGCTGTATACTTCAATTATGATGATACGTATATTCAAAGGCTGTTTTATTAAAATGAGTTCTTTTCTCATTCACTGACCTAGAAATCTAGACTTCACAAGAAGTTTTATTCCTATCTATATAGTGAAGGTTTATACTGAGGGATTTGTTTATATATCATTCACTGTGATTTATGTAACATTTTATTCCTTAAAACATAAAAGGTATTTTTTTATTCTCGCTGCTGACAGCATTTTCTGATTTATGGAGTGATGAATCATTCACGGAAGCTTTGACACTGAAATTGAAAATGAAAGCAAACACATTCCAATAAATTGCACATTTTGCCTTCCCTAATATATCTGGATTTTCACCCAAATTACTTTTTCCAACCAAATAAACTGCATGCTATATATATAAATACCTGGCAGCATTGCTGGTGTGGACTTGACTGGACTGGGGGAAGTGTGACGAGGTTTCGATGTCGGCCCAAAAAGGGTGACGTCACACCCGTTGTTTCGAATGACGTTGAGAGAAGCAGGCCGCACGCGCATAGCAGGAACCTACTCTGTCAGATTTCTGTGGATCAAGGTCGTCGATTTCTACTCAATCACACGGAAATACGGGTAAATATTCGAGCTAACGGGAGTTTTAAGCCACCGTAAGTGTCCGTGGGACGGTCTCGAGGTCCCAGCTGTCCGTTTTGTGTGCGTGCCATCACGTCAGCTAGCCGTTAGCAGAGCTAGCGCGTTAGCCTGGCTAGTTGAGTATCACAAACAAAATGACTTTCAGTCTGGTCAGCGATTTTAACGCGGTCTTCTGTTCGTAATATTAACTACGTTCGAAGGAAAATGTTCGCTTTCAATGTCGCTTTGACGCTGACACCAAGTCGATTTGTTGTTTGTCGCGGTCCTCTGGTCAAAGACAAAATGTTTTTCTAATTGCGGAGCCGCTCTCAGCTGATTTTTCCTGGACATGCTCCAAAATAACCTTATTTATTCCCCGTTTGCTTTGTGAGGTGCCTTTCGGATAGTTAAGGTAAACTACTATTTCAACATTAGACACTTAACCTACTCGTTGTAATTTATTCTAATCGAAGCGCAACTGTTGTCGGATTGAAAATCGTCATTTGATCAGCAGACTGTTTAGATTTCAGTAAGTTAAACTGGATCATTCTTTGCTTGTTTGGGAAACAAAACGCAAACAAAGGAACTTTTGTTTTCGTGCAGCACATTGTCAGCCTGTAGCAGGGTCTCCAACAAATAAGTCAAAGGGGTTAAAGTTGGGTTTGCTCACTGTAATGGGAATTCAACAACATTAAACAGTTTCATTGATAAACTTTGTGTCTTAACTTCTCTCTTCCTAAAAAATCTTTTATTTTATATAGCCATGTCAGGAGTAAAATGGGTATTATTTTTAAATCTTTTTAGCAAAGTCAAGAGCGCAAAAGATATAAAATGTGATGCATTTAGTTTCATGTTAACAGTGTCTGGCATGTTATGAGCCAGCAATTATACATTTATAGTTTTTAATGTGTTTTAATTGGTAACACTTCATTTTGAAGTGTCCTTGTTACACATTACATGTGTTTATAGTACTAACTTTAAATTATGCCAAATTATAAACAACTAACCCTGAACCAAACCCTAACTCTATAGAAGTTGCATATTGCTTATTAAAGGGTTACTTCACCCAAAAATGAAAATAAGGCTGGGTTTTACTCACCCCCGAGGCATTCTAGGTGTATGACTTTCTTCTTTCACACGAATCGGAGTTATATTAAAAATTGTCTTTGATCTTTCAAGCGCTGTCATTGGAGTCAATGGGTGTTGCATTCCTTCAGTCCAAAAGAAGTGAAATAAAAAGCGCCCTTCCATAAAAAAAAAAAGTGTCTCACGTGGCTCCAGAGGGTGAACAAAGGCCTCCTGTAGCGACTCGATGTGTTTTTGTAAGAAAAATATCCATATTTAAAATGTAATGATCACTTTAATCTAGCTTGCGCCAACAGTTGTACATAGAAGCATTTTCGGGAGCACGATGTATGAGGTCAGCGTTGCACATGCGCCAGTGAGTCTCGTGAAAACCAACGTTTGTTTACAGGATCAAAAGAAGCAAATTTCCTTACTTTAGCAAAGGAAAACCAGACTCCTCTTGGCTTATATCGAAATCCTCCGACATTCTTCTTTACAAATCCTCATTTTGTACTTTTAATTAGTGACCGCTGTTTTTTTTTTATCTCTCCACAGCGTTTCTGCGTGCGTCACTTCTGAGCAGCACATGTGCAAAGCTAAACACATATGTAATTCCCCCGGAACTGCTTCCGTTTACAACAGTGAGCTCAAGGTAGATTGAAGTGATCATTACGTTTTGAATATGGATATTTTTCTTACAAAATTGCATGCAATGCAACACCCGCTGACTGCAATGATAGAACTTGAAAGATCAAAGACAATTTTTAATATAACTCTGATTGGATTCGTCTGAAAGAAGAAAATCATATACACCTAGGATGCCTCGGAGAGGGGGCGAGTAAAACGCAGCCTAATTTTTATTTTTGGGTGAACTGACCCTTTAATATAGCTAAGTACTCATTTTTGTAGGACAACTTACAGTGGAACCAAATAGTTTTGCTCAACAATGACAATTGTGTCATTGCTTATTCACCCTCATGTTATTCCAAACCTGTATGCTGTTTATTTCTTCCAAGGAACACAAAAATAGTTTTCACATCTTCACATTAATATTTTCCATACAACAACAGTTCACAGTGACCATGGAGTGTCAAGCCACAGAAAGGACAAAAAAGCACCACAGATGTCTAATATGACTCATATGCTGTATTCACACAATGCTATTATGTAGTTTCAGAAGACTTGTAATTTAGTACACAAGCTGTATAACGTTTATGGTGCTTTTATAAGCCTTTTTTGGAGCTTGATTGTCAGTGGAAACAAGGTTTTATGGAAAAGATCTATGTGAAGTAAATTTTTCTTTTTCATAGAAAAAAGTCATATGGGTCAGGAATGACATCAAGGTGAGTAAATCTTGCCAATTTTATTTTTTTGATATTTCCTTATAAATCAGGCACGTTCTGCCACTTCATGATAAATATGCTTATGAAATACTAATTCTTAAACCCGAATTCTAGGATCGCCCTCTCCCGTTCCCCTTACCCCCCCTTCTCAAACAGCATGGCTCAGGAGACAAATCAGACGCAGGTGCCAATGCTTTGCACTATGGGATGCGGTTTCTATGGTAATCCTCGCACCAATGGAATGTGCTCTGTCTGCTACAAGGAACATCTGCAGAGACAACAAGGAGGGGGACGAAACAGTCCCCCAGGTGAGAAAGGTAGGATACCTGGAGATTGATTTACATGACACATGCACCTATTGTATTAGGAATCAAACATGTTCACTCAGTTTTGAGGTTAAGCAGAGTTCATTGTTAGGTTCCTCCATTTCTTCCAGCTGCCACATCTCCTGTAGGTTCCCCAGGTGCGTCTGCGGTAATGGTGGAGTCCACCCCTGTACCCACTACAGAAGCCGCTACCCTACCTGAAGAGCGCACGTCTAGGTAAGAAGTCCTTTATAAATCTGAGACCGTTCATGCTTCAATTGGTACAAGTGCAAAACAGTCTGTAGCTCAGTGGTAATCTCTTAATGAGCACAAGCTGCTTATGATGATATAGGAAGGAATTATAACAAATAACCCGTGTATTTGGTTGGATTGTGTTTATGCAGTAGTTCGCCCAGCCCGGTAACCCAGCAGATGACGGCTATGAGCATCTCCCAGGACACAGCAACCACTGATTCAGACAGAGCGGAAGTAGAGGAGGAAGAGGAGGAGGGATCCTCTAAAAGCACAGGTCTGCTGAGTCTCATATATCCACATTGTACAAAAATATTCTATTCTGAAAATATACTAAAACAAAAATTTTAAAAAGGTCTTTCCCGGAAGAAATTGAGTTTTGATCAGTGATTAAATTGAAAGATTCTATATAATTTTTACCAGTACTATTGTTGTTACTTCTATGTTTTTGTATAGTGATTGCTTTTTAAGAAAATGTTATTTCATTGTAAATTATGTATTTAAATGATTGTTAATGTTGCCATGAAAATAGCCATTGTTGCTGAAATGGTGTTAAAATACAAATAAATAAACACAAAATCATTCTCTGGGATATTATAGTTAACTAATACTAAAACCATAAAATGGCTTTTGTTCCTTGAAATGAAATAAGCTTTAACTAAAATAATTCAATTCAAGTTTATTTGTATAGTGCTTTTTACGATACAAATCATTGCAAAGAAACTTTACAGAAAATTGCGTTTCTACAATATTAAGTGGTAGCTTATCAGTAATGACTGTCAGTTTATGTGCATATGGCAGAAATGTTCAGAAAAATCAATTAAAGACGTAAACAAACAGATGATTAACAGCAATTATGCAATCAAACTTATAGCAAAATGTGGTAGTTCTGTATGTTGTTTCGGGGTTAGCATCCCCGAGGTCCCTCTGAGGGGTTGGCATCATCTCTTCTCAGGTGTTCTGGATCCAGACTGGAGCTTGTGTAAATCCTAGTTACTAGGGCTGTGCAATTAATCGCATTCGTTTGTCATGCGCATCTCTTCAGTAAAGCCTGTCCCGTAATTAGTACTAAATCACCATCACCGGCTTTCAGATTGAGCGGGTTTCACTACACAGAGCCGTAATTCACTGACAAACTAGGCGATATCGTGTTCGAAATCTAATGCGATTTATCTGTGATCACAAGACAGACTAATGCCAAAAATTTCAGTGAAAGCCACTCAATCTGAAAGCAGGTGGTGCTGATTTACTACTAATCACGGGACCGGCTTTACTGATGAGATGCGCATGACAGTCGAATGCGAATAATTGCACAGCCCTACTAGTTACCATGGGATGTAGTGTGGTAGAAGACTAGTTAGGTACGCAGGAACTAAACCATTAAGGAACTTATAAGTAAGTAATATTTTGTAACTGATACAGAACTTAATAGGTAACCAGTGCAAAGACTGTAAGATCGGGGTAATATGATCATATTTTTTTGAACTGGTAAGGGCTCTAGCCTCTGCATTTTGGACTACCTGTAGCTTGTTTATTGAAGATGCAGGACAGCCACCTAGCAGTGCATTAAAATAGTCCCATCTAGAGGTCATGAATGCATGAACTAGCTTTTCTGCATCAGAAACAGGTAACAAAATACAAATCTCTGTCTAATACAGGTGCTGGTCATATAATTACAATAACATCAAAAATATGATTTACAAAACAGACTGCCACATAACGTACAACGCTCCAAACTGCGACTAAAACAGTCGCATTTGCGACCATAAATATTAATTTGCGAGTGACGTTTTTGCTGAGGTCGCCACTGGCGACTACCCGCCGAAAGCTCCTCAGGATTTAACCGCTAAAAAAATTATCATTTGCTTCATTCTAGCAGCGCCCCGTCTGTGGTAAAACGAAATTCGGGCCGAAGGTTAATACACACAACTACACCGGAGTGTGGACCTGCTGCGTGTACAACAGCTTTCAGCCGAGATCGGCCCATAGGGAAAAAAGCCGGCCGTCAGCCAGAAGTGTTTTGTAGAGTCGGCGCGGCTCTGGTCCATTATCTTCTCACCGATGCCGAGACTGAACTACAGAGACGCATTTCAGCCAGAATCAGCCCGAGTGTTATTGCTATCTGGGTATATATTTACATGTTATAACTTAAAAAATTTAATGTAATGCCTTTTTTCCTAATTGTTTTGCGATCAAATCTTTTGTTATGTTCACGTATTAAACTGAGACGATGCGCATTAAAGTTTTAGTGGAAAAGAGAGTTTCAGACAGTCTGCCGCACATCAGAGCTGACGCACACAGTCTGATAAACGCAGCTCCGCTGTGCAGCGAGAGAGAAATGACGGAGACGCAAGAAGGGAAAATACAGCATCTATTTCGTGCACAACTTGAACAAACTAGAACAGGTAAAGCTGTCAGCTGTGTGAATACTGGCAACATCGTTAACAATTCTCATTTATAATAATTACTAATATGGCTTCTTCTAAACAAGATCTTGGTCTGTTTTCTTTTAATGCGTGAACTTCATTATTTGAAGTGCAACTGCCGTCCAGTAATCGCAAAAAAGCTCTGTGCTTTGTCACTTCTTAATAAAAAGTACCAGCTTTAAAATTATTCCGAATTCATAACGAAATTCAAACAATAGGCTACAGTTTTGGCGCTCCTTAATGCGGCAGGCGCGGTCGCTTTAGCGCCTCAGTTCAAGGGCAAGTGAACCCATTTAATCTTTCTCTTTACTAATATAGTACATAGTGAACATGAATTAACATCAAAAGCTAGGCTATTTTATAAGAGATCCTACAGTACAACTTACTGAAATGTCTCATGTAAAAGCTCATTCAGTGTTTCAAACTGCGGAAAACCTGTAAAGCTTGTAAACACTGCAACGTAATATACAGTTTACCTTAGAATAACCATTAAGTGTCCATAAGCTCATCAGTCAGCTAAAAAATAAAGGTGCTTAAAAGGTTCTTCACAGAACCATCTTTGATTCCACAAAGAAGCATTCAGTCAAAGGCTCTTTAAAGAACCATATCTTTCTTTATAATCTGGAGAAACTTCTTTCACCACAAAGAATCTTTTGTGAAACAGAAAGGTTCTTCAGATGTTAAAGGTTCTTTATGAAACCATTTAGACAAAAAAGGTTCTTCTATGTCATCGTCGGATAGAAGAACATGACAGTATGATTGAAATGTTAAAATGTAAATAAATAAATAAATAAATAATAATCGTAAAATAAATAAAACACGTTTATTCTGAGGCACCTAAAAAAAAATTTGGCTCCTAAGTTTTTTTCTATAGGAGCCAATGGCTCCTTACTCGATTTTTTTTGTTAGGAGCCCTGTAATATAACACCCAGATTTTTCACTGTAGAGGGAAGTAAAAGTACATCTGTCTAGTTGCAAATTGTAATCTACGAGATTCTGTGTAATGTTTTTTGGTCCAATAAGAAATATCTCTGTCTTATCTGAATTTAATAGTAGAAAATTATTGGTCATCCAATCTTTTACATTTTTAACACACTCTGTTAGCTTAGATAATTTAGAAGTTTCATCTGGTCTTGTTGAGATATATATTGTTGAAAACTAATCCCGTATTTTCTAATAATATCACCAAGGGGCAATATGTATATTGAAAATTAGCAGAGGACCTAGGACAGATCCTTGTGGCACTCGCATATTTTACTGGTGATAAATGAGATGACTCCCCATTTAAATAAACAATGTGGTAGCGATCGGACAGGTAGGATCTAAACCATCTTAAAGCCTCCCCTTGAATACCCATATAGTTTTGTAATCGGTCTATGAGTATGTCATGATCTATGGTGTCGAACCCAACACTAAGATCAAGTAAAACCAGCAATGAGATGCAGCCTTGGTCTGACGCAAGAAGCAAGTCATTTGCAATTTTAACAAGTGCAGTTTCTGTGCTATGGTGGGGCCTGAAAACTGACCCGAAATTCTTCATAGAGATCTTTTTTTTTGCAGGAAGGAGCACAATTGAGCAGACACAACTTTTTCTAAAATTTTGACATAAATGAAAGATTTGAAATGGGTCTGTAATTTGCCAGTTCACTAGGATCTAGTTGTGGTTTCTTAATAAGAGGCTTAATAACTGTCAGCTTGAATGGTTTTGGGATGTGACCTAACGATAACGACGAGTTAAGTTCATGCTTACAGTAGCTTGGTGAAGTAGACTCATTTAGACCAATATAATCATTTGGTTTTAGCCAGGTTTCAGTCAAGCAGAGAACATCAAAACTATTATCTATGAAAACATCAATTACAATAACTGCTTTGGGTGTGAGTGATCTAATGTTTTTCTGGTTTAATCACGATAAGATTAGATTTTTCTAGATCCTACTTAAAATGTATATTTTGACCTCTCTATTTGGGGTACAGACACAGTTGTAGTAGATGGGACAGCGCAAGTACTTCTGTCATTTAAGCCGGTAGAACAAAAGCCATCATAGCAGTTATTTGAGAATTGGCTTACTAGTTATATGGAGTGTAGAAATAAAATGAATCAAAATTATTAAAAACTGTAATAGGAGCTATAATATACTATAACAGCACTGGTCATTCTTGGTCTCCTGTTTTATATCAATTGAATAATTATTAGCAGTGTTTGTTTAAAAAAAACGCTTTCATTTTAGAAGCACATTTCTTTGGTTGTTTAAGCTGTTTTGCAGCGTTCACAATTTGAATACAATTTTGTAAATTTGCATTTTATAAATATATTTCTTATTTTTCTTTTAAAATCACTTTAAATTTTTGCTCATTAAACCATTGCATACATACTTAAATGTTCAACAAATCAAATAAATAATTGCCAAATTATTCTAATATTAAACCAGTTGTTAGTAGAAGTTTTATGTAGTATTATAATAATTCTGTGGTTTTGATTCTGATAGATTTGAGATTTGATGTTGTTCATATGTTTAATTATGAAACACCATAATATAAAAAGAAGAAACAAATCTGGGAAAAACTTGAACAACCCTATCCAAAATTAAAGCCCTCCTTTCAATTCTATTTATGGGAAGACATGAATACTGATCTTTCATTAAATCATTGATATGAGTGTCGGAGTCTCCTGTATCCTCCGAAGCTTGGAAGTTTATTATGTTTTAGAAATGATCTGTCTAAGTCTGACCATGTCTTTAATCACAGGGCCAGTAGGGGAAGCTGCACAGGCTTCTTCAGACGGAGATCAGACTCCTGACAAGAGCAAAAAGAAGAATCGATGCTTCACTTGTAGGAAAAAAGTTGGCCTCACGGGTAAGAACCAATGGAGAAGCTTTTTGTTTCATGAATGAGGGCTGGGCTGCACAGCAGTTTTCAAAACTTTACAAAATATAGCTTTACTACTAAGCTGTTTATATTCCTGCTTAGTTCAGAGAGTCAGTTTTGGTATTCAAGCTCAAAAATGAACTTTTTTTGTTTAGTCTTATTCCCATTTCTTTCAAACATACAATGATTTCCCTGCATGCAAAT
This sequence comes from Cyprinus carpio, assembly GCF_018340385.1. NCBI lineage: Eukaryota > Metazoa > Chordata > Actinopteri > Cypriniformes > Cyprinidae > Cyprinus > Cyprinus carpio. The sequence continues at coordinate 10,543,339 of NC_056604.1, read as the reverse complement.
GTATGATCATAATAAGAAATGTTTCTTGAGCAACAAATCAGCATATTAGAATAATTTCTGAAGGATCCTGTGACATTGAAGACTGGAGTAATGATGCTGAAAATCCAAGGAATAATTTACATTTTAAAATACATAAAAATAGAACATTTAAACTGTTTAGAACATTTTTTTTCCAAAAAAATTAAAAAAATAATTAAACAAATACAACCCAATTTCAAATTCATTTCCATTAAAATATAAAAAAATATAAATCTGTCAATTTGAGTTAATTTGTCATAGTTTCTGTGTGTAGTCAGACAGCATACTGCAAGTTAGTGCTGCATTTCACATGTTCCTGCTGGTATCCTGCCTATTCTTTAGAGAACTCAATGTTAAAACTTATATCCATCCAAAAAACATGGCTGATTGAAAGACTGAATCAACTTTCCTTTGTTTTCTGTAGGCTTTGACTGTCGCTGCGGTAACCTGTTTTGCGCTATCCACCGTTATTCTGACAAACATGACTGTCCCTACGACTACCGAGGAGCCGCTGCCGCCCGCATCCGCAAGGAGAACCCCATCGTTGTAGCTGAGAAGATTCAGAAGTTATGAGGACTGACAGCTAAACGAGCAAAAATTGTTTGACCTGCAAGTCTTGGAACAATGGCGCTGAATAACACCATTCTAAACTGGGTTCATGTCTTCATTGTAGGATAAGGTGGGTGGGGTTGTAGGGTACAGCCCCTGCTTGGCCACTCCCTAAACTATCATCTCCCTGTCTCTCCCAGAAGGCCGGTGTAGAGGTGTGTGTGTGTGTGTGTGTGAGAGAGAGTGAATGTGTGACAGGTTGTGAGATGTGTGGTTTTTTTTTTTCTTCTTTTTTTTTTCTAGAGAGCCAGGGAGAAGAGGGATTGGTTGTCAGGTGGGCATCCATGTGCACCGGGGGGAGGGTGGACTCTTTAGTTTTTACCCTGGCATTGATTTTTGTTAGGATATTAACATTATTTTTTTATAGGAGCCCTGTGAAGTGGGATCAGGAGTCCAATTGGAAAGGGTGGGTGGGTCATCGAGAGGAAATTTCTCTGATATTGCATTGAAGAATATAGATTTTAATGACTACTCCCACATTTACCCATGTAAAAAATCTTTTACTGTGTAATTCTTTTTTTCTTTATTCTGATGAATTATCCCGACATGTCAAATCCCAGCCTGTGCATTTAAAATCTATTTCTCTTTTATATATTGACTTATCATGCTAATGTTGGGTGCATGAATAGTTATCGGATGGGGTTTGAAGGGGGGAGGGGTGGGGTGTAGCAAAAGCCTTGACATAAGCGAGCGACTGAGGTTTTTTTTTTGTTTGTTTTTCCTTTTCTGTTTTAATGAGTGTATGGCATCAGAAGATCTATATTAATATATTGTACGTAGCTTGAATTGTGTGATTGCATTCTATTTATTTTGTATTATCATTTGGTTGGTTGGTACTGGAGGATTGGAAGCATTTGTCCAAAAAAAAAACATCCAGTAGTTTATCCCTTAATGATATTTAAAAAAAAAAAAAAATTAAATTAAAAAAAAAAAAAAATTATAGGTCCTGATGGAGTAGAGTCAGACTGGATTGGGCTTTTCAGAATCAAAGCACAAGATCGTTCTTCAGTTTCTTCGCACAAACGCAACAAAAAGTGCAGTTAGTTTAGGATCCTCCGTGCTGTACGGAACCTAGCAGGGCCTGTTATTGCTAATGCACGCCAGCGAGGAACTTTTTTTGACCTTTGCCCTAAGAGCAGCAGAGCTTCGAGAGCAAGGAATTCGATAACCACCAGCAACGCTGCATGCTCGCACAAATATTAGGCCAAATGCAGAGTTTGCTACAGCCACATATTAACATTGCAACACGAATGTAAAACAAACGTCCCATTGCATGGGCGAATGAAGCCTGCTTTCCAAATGAACAGGATTCTAATGTAAATATTATGTGGCTGCCATTCTAAAAGAGAATGTTTAAGGTTTTAGAAAAAACAGGAAAGGTTCAGCAGGAAAACGTCTGTTTTGTGTTTATGTAGTGTTTATTAACTACCCATACGTAAGGAGAATGGTGCGCTGTGGTGTTCTGTCATCCTCTTGTGTCTTTGTGCTGGTTGTGGTTTTAATTAATTTTTTTTTTTCTTCTTTTTTTTTGTAAAAGGGCTGGAACAACCATTTTGTATTTATCCTTAATGTGATCCAGCAATCTTCCCTCATAATGTCTCTTGATTTTCCGTGATTCTTATAGAGTACCTTGACTTGTTGAAATCAACTTTTGTTGATGTATCCGATTTGAAGTCCTGGTAATGACCTTGCTGCTTTATTAAGGAAATAACCTGAGCTTTAATTAGCACCGTCTGTGATTGCAGCATTATCCTCGGTGGGGCTGCCAGCTCAAGAGGGCTTTTGTGAAAGGCAGGTGTAAGTGGCTCAACGAGCTGGCATGTGTACATGCCATGCTTGGCTGAGCCGGCATCCTGACAGCCTTTTAATGAGGTTTGGATCTCACGCTTTCTGTTTCTGTCTGCTCCGTTTGATGGAGGATAATCCTACCGTTCTAGGGTGTAGGGATCCAGACAGTGTATGGGAATGCTAGACTCCAGTTCCTGGTGAGATTGTTGTAGTGTGGTGGGCACAAAACTGTGAATGTGGTCAACCGCTTGACTATGAAGCTCCAGTGGGTTAAAAGCCAGTTGGTCACCTCTATTGCTGCCTTCAGTATCTTATCAGACCGTTGGCACTGTATGCCAGTGCATTATCCCTTCAATGCTAGCAATGATTAACCGCCTTCATTGCGTGTTATTGAGCAAAATAGAGAAGTGACATCTTCCTTACGTGTAACTGAAGAAGAATTGCCTTGATTTTAGTGAAGGTGTCGAGTTTCGTTTGTCTCCCGGTAGTTCATCAGAACATTCGGATGGGTGATGTGAGTTTCAGCTCAGGCGTGTTCGGCAGTACGTTAACCAGCATTCATGAATTAATTTACCAGCATGCCCAGTCCCCCAGAGACACCACCAGATACCTTTTTGTTTTCTTTTTAAATTTAGGATTGTATGATGTGTATGAGTAAGTATAAAACCAATAAAATCACAAAGTTTATTTTAAATTTACACAATGTCTTGTGTGGTTCTTTTATTGTGGGCATATATTTGCCCAGAAAAAGCAGTGTTCTCATCAGGAGGGCCCAGTAAATCTTAAAATGATCAAAATTGTTATTTTAACTTGAATACAATTTTAGAAGAACATTTAAAAAACAAACAACATTTAAATGACACATTTTGAGCTTTTTTTATTACAAAGAAGTGCCAGGGATACCTATCAGCTAAGATCAGACAACTTTTGAAAAGCGGCCTTGGACCCAGAAGGTTAATAAACACAATCCTTGAACCATTGTTTTTTTTTTTTTAATAATATAATCTGAAGAATGTTTTCCCTCTATGAAGCGCCTTGGAAAAAAAACTGTGGAAATGTGTTATATATAAAGAACATTAATTTTGGATGTTGGATGTTTAAAGAATAGTTTGCTGAAAATGTGCTCACCCGCAGGCCATCCAAGACGTGATAAGTTTGTTTATTCATCTGAACAGATTTGACAAAATTTGGCATTACATAATTTGCTTACCAATGGATCCTCTCCAGTGAATGGGTGCCGTCAGAATCCAAACAGCTGATAAAAACATCACAATAATCCACACGACTCCAGTCCAATCCATCAATTAATGTCTTGTGAAGTAATAAGGGGTGTATTTGTGAGAAATCCACATTTTAACTTTCATTTGTAGCTTCTGGAAATATATATTTTTATATTATGTTATATAATAAATAATTCAATATTATCATGGACTACGTAATCCAAAATAATGCGTTGATACCAATAAGGAACCTTTATTTTTAAGAGTGTAGTGTGTCAAATTTTGCTGAAAATTTACTTTGTGTTTTGAGTGGAGTAAACAAGATCTGTAAGCAGTGCAAATGTCCTGTGTCTGTATATGAATCACCCTGTATCACTGCCACATCAGCAGCTGCCCACCTCACCCTGTTTCACCAGCAGGCAGCTGGCTATTGTCTGTGAGCACATATGTGGTTTTTATTCACTGGGTTTAAATGAGTTGACATTTATCTGTTAGATTTAATGTGACCGCATGATTCTGTTGTATTCATTTACACTTTGTATGCTTGTTAATGAGTGAAAGAAATAAGGAAGTGTTTTTTTTTTAATTCGGTTCCATATAAAACAGTAGTTCTCTCTGCCTGGAAGTGCCATTAAGATAATCTCTTCTCCACAAAAGAATGTCAGCAGCATCTCCACCCTTTTTTATTAGTGATCTCAATGATCAATTAACTTGGTATTCTAAAGTCTTATATGACAAGTGACTTGATTGTCTTTCACTTTTGTTGAAAGAAAAGTGAAAATAGGCTACACAAACCGCAAGCATTTAAAAAAAAGTTTTTTAATGCACATAAACAACTTTATTTAAATAAGGGTATTTGGTAGATGTCTCTCGCATGACTGTAATCATCAGCTGTCTGGCAGATTTTACATCGCTATGCCAGCTGATCTGACAGAAGTTCCTTGGATGCTCCTCCCTCGATGTCTCGTCAGCGTAATTTCCGGATGCGGTACAGTGAAGAGCAAAGACGTTTTAACAGGAGGACTGTCATCCACTTTGTATGATTTCCTCACTGGGGACTCGTCTAGTCACGTGCGACTTAGCGGACCCTCTGATTGGTTACATGCCTCTCGATAGTGCGCTTTTCAGATATTTCATATATATGACCTCTATATATATATATATATATATATATATATATATATATATATATATATATATATATATATATATATATATATATATATATATATAAGGACTGTAATTTCTTTTAAAAAGCCAAGATACTGATCTGATATTGATACTGATATGTCAAAAAGAAAGTTACTCCAAAGGAAAAACATTGTTGGAATTCCCATCTGTGATATATTACAAATTTTGCATTTCAAGTAAGGCGAGAAATGTGAACATTTTACGCAATATTTTCCTATAAATATTTTGCTTACAGTGTTTGCAGATGCTTGACAAGAATGTTCTTTTTGTAAAAATACATTAGATTTTGTATGGTTTTATGCTTGTAAAAGTGTAAACAAATTGCCGAAAGAGATTTGGATTGATTCAAAATCAAAAAATGTTGATTATTTTTATA